>NW_020172984.1:2418634-2429289 GCF_003031525.2 Neophocaena asiaeorientalis asiaeorientalis | reverse complement strand
CCCCGTACCCAAAAAAAAAAAAAAAAAAAAAAGGTATACATCTCATCATTGTTCGTGATAGTGAAAAAATGGAAATAAATGTCTCATACTAGAGGATTAGCAAAATATACTCTGCAGCCATAAAAATGATGCTATAGAAAAACATTTACTGTCATGGAAGGATGTTCATGAAATTAAGTAAAAACATGAAGGCTATAAAAGAGAATATTCAGTGTGATCATATTTTACAACATGCACTGGCCGAGCACATGCTGGCCCAGACTCAGGAATCTGGCAGATTTTCATTATGTCTCACCCAATATGTCCATTTGTGTTAAAGTTTGAGAATTAATGAGTGTCTGACCATAATCTTTATGTACCTATAAATTAAGAAAGAGAGAGTAAAGACTTCTGAAAGACCCCAAATTCTTCTTTTTGAGATTCAGAGTTTTCGTAAATTGTCTGATGGATTGGGAGTAAGAGGGTCTAAGTCTGAATTAGGAAAGACTAGTGAGTATCCTAAAAGGAATTTACTGTGTCGGTGGGAGGAATCCAGAGCAGTGGTTTGGTCTTGGCATCAAGGGCTAAGGCTCTGGATAGTAGCCTCTGTCTCAGAACTCCTCCCCAACTCAGGCACCCTGGAGAAGGATTTGTATTAGAAGGGTCTTAACCCTCGGGGCCCAGGGTATATTTCTGCAGGGCACAAAAGGCATGGCAGAGAGAAGACAAGGAGTCCCTCTTCCCAAAAGGCACCACTGCTGTCATTTATCCCCGTGGTGGTGGATAACAGAGCAGGGCAATGGGGCCTGCAGGAGTGGGGGTCCAGCTGGCCAGATCCCTGCAGGGCTGCCAGGGCCTCCACAAAGCTCTCAGTGGTCACCCAGTTTGTCCCAGTGGTAGGGGCAAGAGCCACTTCGCTACAGAAACACAACTCATCGGGTACAAACAACCTTGCTTAGAGGCTTCTCTCTACCGCCACCTGGATCTCATTTGAGCCTATCATAGAAGGAGCTATCCCCGTGAGAGTGAAACTTGGATCTCTGGATTAGTAGGCAACACCCATTCCTGCTCTGTCAACTTCAGAGCAAGCTATTCTCAGTGGGTGGTAAGCTCTCTGGAGGCTATTCCCATGGCCAGTGGGATCTGTGTACCAAAGCCATAAATCCAGGATACTCCAGAGTAAATGCCAGGAAGCCAGTTGTTTTCAAGAACCGTTTTAAGAAGTGGCTGTTATCAAATGCATAGGACTTACCAGGATAAATAAAAGATAATATTCTTCATCTCATAAGGGTCCAATTTAAAAGGATGGCCCAAGGGATCTTGGAGCTACTGCTATTTTCTAGAAATTAATGGTGAAATGACTAATGACATAAATTATATGAAGGTTTGTTTTATGACCTAATTTTATTTGGCAAGGCCTTGGAGTTTCATGAACATAACTGTTCTCCATCTGGGAGATATGAGCTTATAGTTACACCATGACAAATATTAGCCCTGCTAGGTCCTCAGTTTAAAATAACATGTAGGAAATACTAGAATTGCAGCAGTGACGAAAATAACTCTGCCACTGCTGTCAGCTCAGGTTCATCAGTGATAGAGAATTAAAAACCTTCAAGTTCAGAGGTCTGAGTGGGAGTGATCAGGTCATGACTGCGGCACTATGTGGAAAGGCAGACAGAAGAGGCAGCCCAAGGACAGGAGCTCCTAGAGGAACCCTATTGCCCCAGCCCTCCTGGAAGGAGGAGAAAGATTTGGGCACATGCATTTAAAGCCTCAACAAATTTCTAAATTTGAGTTCATGAGCCAGCATTTGCTGACACACCCTCCCCCAAATCTTTTATTTTATACCCTCACTCTGTCTCTGAGGGTTAGGAGCTATGCTTTGTCCAGATAATTTAAAGGAGAAGAAGCTCAAGGTTTTTGCCAACTAGTCCATCTCAGATTGAAACTCAATACACTTATCATAAATTAACTTTCCTGCTGCCAAAGTACAAGTACAGCTGAGAGTCAGGAACGTGCTTATGGAGTGCTTCTCCGGATACGGAATGATGACAATCTCCTAATGTCTGAACTTATTACCAGTGTCAAACTGGATATTACTGGAAAGTGGTAGAACACAAAAGGGAAGGCAGAATCCTAAAATTGCTTTAGGACTCTGTTAAGAATGTATGATGCCACAGCCAAGGAAGCAATTCTCTCCACTTCGTGTTAGATGAGATGAACTGTAGCCTCTTCGAGGACACATGAATGACCTCAGCACAACAAAGTATGGTCAAAGGGAGACGGACAGTCATGGGAGACCTCACCACAGGAGCAGGGAAGTACCTGCCCAGGGCTTGCTGGTCAACTGCAGCCTGGGAAGTTATATCCAGGGCAACAGAAGAAAATGGCATAGCGAATGCTATAGACTGAACATTGGTGTCCTCCCCAGATTCTGATGTTGAAAGCTAATCCCCACAGTGATGGTATTAGGAGGTGGGGGCTCTGGGAGATGATTAGGTTATGAGGGTAGAGCCCTCATGAATGGGATTAGTGCCCGTATAAAAGAGACCCCAGAAAGCTCCCTTGTCCCTTCTGCCATGTCAGGACACAATGAAAAGACAACCATCTATGAACCAGGAAGTGGGCCCTCACCAGACACTGAATCTGCCCGCACCTTGATCTTGGATTTTGCAGCCTCCAAAACTGTGAGAAATAAATTTCTGTTGTTCATGAGCCACTCAGTTATGTGGTATGTTGTTACGGCAGTCCAAACGGACTGAGACAGGGAATGAGACACCTGAGTTTGCTGGGTTCCCAAACATCTATGAGATGGCCCAGGGGCTCCACAAACAGATATGTAAGCATCTTTCAAACAGTAGAAATTCAGAAAGAGCAAGAGGGGTAAATTTTAAATATTGTTCTAATGTGCCTTGGTTAATACAGGTTCTACAAATAAGACACTCTTTTCTTTCTTTTTCCCCCTACTTATGTGATTTTATGAATAATGTTTTTAGTTACAGTTATAGTCAAAAGAATCCTGTTTTGATTACTTATTTTATCTCCTATTGCCAAAACAAAGGCAGAATACAAAGAGGTATGTGCACTGTTAACACAACTATCTAAAAATATGCAAAGCGGAAGGACAAAAGCTAAAAGGTAAGATACAGAGAAAGAAAGAATTGTTTCTAAAACTTAGAGACATATGATATTTAAAATCAAAATTTATTGTCTTTATATGTTTCTAGTCATGATAGTTCTGAGTCACTGATATTTCAGAATAAATTTTATTCAGAAATCTTTTATCAAAGCAGTTTAGAAATATGAACTCTTTAGAAAGATTACTTTCTCCATAAAAATGTCAGATTTGGCAATTGATTATATACTAATATCTCAGTTAGTGTCCCCACCCGGTCCTCTAAATATTGGATGCTATCTTCAAATGTGTCAGGAAAAGGGATGTACATCTAAGTGAGAAACAATTGTTCTTAAAGGAAAAGAAGCCTTTCTCTTTGAATGTTATCAGTTCAATATTGACAGTTACAAAAGTTTTATCGGAAATGGGTTTTTAAAATGTGACTCAGAGTACATTGATTATTAAATGAAAGGAAAAAGCTGTAACTCTGTTCTCCTATCTCCTAGCCCCGCACCATTCCAAACCCCTCCACTGCTTTGCAGCACAGCTAAACCCTCTGTTCTCGTGCTATCGGAGAGCAGAAACTCTCTTATTCCCCAAAATGTACACATTCCTCATTGGACCATGCCGAACCTGATGGTCAAATAGTATGGAGGAAGCTCTTTATGCCTTTCACAATAAGAGGTTTCTAGAAATGAGACATATTCATTCAACCCTAGTAGACTAAATCAACTGAGAATGAATGAATCATTTTTGGATATCAGTGTACTTAGACATACAGGAATCCTCCAGAGATGGTGAACTCGCAGGAAGACTTTCCCAGGAAACACATCTGTTTGTGATATTAGGAACCCAGGGCACTGACCTTATGAGAAGAAACTTACACCATTTCTCACTTTAGCAAATAACAAGGCTCAGAGCTTGGGTCAACAAATAGGACTCCAAGGAATTGTTTCATATCAGTGCAAGGTCAGGGCCTGAAGGCAACAAGCCATCAGCTGGATGTTGCCCTTGGAAATCTAGTGTGGAAGCCAGCATGAGTCCCAATTCTCCTGCCAAATAGAACTACATGCTCCAATTACCCCAATAGTCTGGTTTCCTCTGCATCTGTTTGAATACTGGATTCAAGAAGTTCCTCAAAATCAAGAATTTAAGACAAAATAAATCAATAGATAAATGAACTATATTTTATTGTATTCAGTGCCTGCCACAAACATTTGATCTCAGGGAAATAAAACAGCATTCCTTTAGGAAGGGAATCAAGATTGGAGTGAAATCAAAGCTGTTTTCAGGGGTAGTGAGGGGGAAGACTCACCTTCCTTTCATCGTGCAGGTGAGTGGTGACCCAGAGAGGCAGCTGGAAGGATAGGGGAACCAAAATATTTTTGTTTACGTATAAATTAACCTAAAGCACCTCTCTATCTGAATTCTCTCTTCCTCTTTCCTCCCTACCCCCTGCATGATACATCCACTGATGTAAAAAGGGACAGTGGAAGGAAGTTAAGAATTAATCTTTGTTGTACATCTTCTAAGTGCCAGAAATTCTAATAAGTGCTTCATTCATTTATTCAAAAATATTTTAAAGCATGTTCTAAATGTGAGGCATGTGTTAGATATTAGAGATACAACCATGAAAAAGACATAATGACTGGCTTCAAGAACCTTACATTAGAAGACAGATAGGCAAATATGCAATTACAATACAATTAATGGTTGCTTTCTTGAAGGTATATACGAACTATGATAGAAGCATAGAGGAAGAGAGTACCTAACCTTGCCCTTGGGAAATTGGCTAAGACTTCTTAAAGGAAGCAGAATTTGGATTGTTATTTAAAGGGTGAGTGCGAGTTTTACAGGTGGACAGTGTTTATCAACATTCTTGAACTTCATCCTTACAATCCTATGGGGTATGTGTTTATCACCCCCATTCTTCAGTTGAGGGACCTGAGAAGCAGAGATGGTGTCTAAGGCCCCACAGCTAGTAGGTAGCAGAGCTGGGACATGAAGCCAAAGTCCACACTACTTCCACTAGGGAGATGACCTCTCTCTTCAAAACTATGTTTTCAAACATATGCCCCCGAGCAAGGGGAGGGGGGTTGTCATTGTTTTCATTTTTGTGTTTTTTCTCTTTCATAACTGCTCTTGATGTTCATGTTAATCTAATTCTATTTTATAAAGAATAGAGGAAAAGATGATCATAAGTAGATGTGTGGTATGGTCTTGTTTATCTAAGTTGATACATCCTAACGATGACCCTGGGCCCTCTATCAACCAACCTAGGAATGATCTGGAAAGAAACTTTCCACCCCACAAAACCAAGAATATCTGATGGTGTCACAGAAAGTTTTACTTACTCCATTTCTCTACCTGGGGACTCCCATGCCTGAAAGTTGAATTCATAAGACTGTTGCCTAAAAATCAAGGAAAAAGTAGGATGTAAACTGTAGCCAGACAAAAACTCATGTTCTAAATGTGAGACACAGTGCTAGATATTAGAGATACAACCATGAAAAAGACATAATCACTGTCCTCAAGAAACTTACATTACCTCCCACAAAATCATCTATTCAAATCTCCTCTTATATTATGAGGTCCATAACACAAGGTCCTAAATATAACAAGCTTAAAAAAGAAGTAGTGGTGATATCTGTTCATTTCTCTCAGTAACTGTTTATGTAACTTCTACTTTGAGGCTAATGATGTCTTGATATCATCTGCAAGTAATTCTTCCAAGTCCCAAACCCTTTAGGATTTCTTCCTCACACTGATCAGGAACTATTCCAGTGACCCCTTATTTTGGAAAATTAAACTAACCAAACAAGTGTGTTTCTAAACACACATGGAGGCAAGTGTGATTCTAAATTATCACACAAGCTATTAAAATAATGAATGCCGAATCTGCATCACATGAGTGCTATTGAAACTCCAGCCAGAGTATTTCTTTAAAATGTTTTCTAGTAGTATATGCATTTTCTTCATCCTTAATGTGAAATTCCAATACATGGACACTAAAGAGAACCCTCTCCTATTCATTTACCCAGCTAACTACATGTTAAAGTGGGTAGCCAGAGGTAGGAATAGAGTAATAAGAGATATATATCCTAATGTTGGAATCCCCCACTACCTCCTCCTCCTCTTCCCCCCTCCTCCCCCTCCTCCCTCTCTTCCTCCTCCTCCTCCCCTTCTTCCTCTTTCTCTTCCTGTTCCTCCTTATGCCCCAGCCTATTATTATTTTTCTTCTTCTTTCAATCCCAGTTGGCAGATAAGTTAAGATTGATGTCCACTTGGAGGGAGGAGTCTAATTATGGCTCAGTACTCTTGGCCACAAAACTTTCCCTCTTCAGTCTAATCTCAGGAATGTGTTCTGACCTGAATATACCACTAGCTACCCTGACTCCTCTACCCATATCTGTCTCTACCCAGATAAGAATCTTAGATTCCATCAATCCCATCTCCAAATAAATGGGGAGAATACTGGCAAACAGTTACTTTCCCTAACCCACTCTAAGTCTCCCAGCCACCTCCAGCCCGCATGTTTCCATTAGAAATAAGGTATATGGATGACCAGCTAATGCTTCCCCTTAACTACCTGGGAAGATTCTCCTCAAGAGATAACTAAGAAAACTCTCACCAATAAAGATTGTTCTTTGCTAACACAAAGCCTCTGCTACTCCTTACCTCAGTTGCCCACACCAAACCCCTAGTCTAATCTAGTCTAGTCTAGATATAGTACACATAGTATAGATGTACCTTGTATAGTATAAATAACCCATAACTTCCATCCCGTTCTCAGGCAACTCCCAGTCAGCTCTCACTTCTCATATTCTAAGAGTACCCATACTCCATTGAGTCTCCTCCACACCTACCCACATACTCAAACTCTTTTTATTACTTTGTCACTTAACTCCCACAATCCATATTCCTTGGGACAATTTCTAGCTCTCCATTGCAACATTCATACCATTTCCTCTCTACCATCTTCCCCAAACTTTTTCTCCGAGGACATACATGCGAGCTGTACTACACTCTATCCCTCCCTCATGCTGTTATTTACTCATGGCCAGGATCACCAACCCCCTATCTTATACTGAGGACTTTAGAATCTTATTATCCTCATGAACAACTTTCACCTCCATGTGATCATCCATTCAACAATTTAGACTCAAAATTTATTAATATTCTTGATTGTAACAAACTTCATTCACATACCACCTCAGCAACTCACTCTGAAAAATAAGGTTACTCTAAATAAACATTTGATTCTGAAGCTTTAGCAAAAACAAAGTGAACTCTTCTAGCCTATCTCTGTCCTGCCTTTTCCAGGAATCAAATAGGGTACAAGCTGTCAGAATAATCATTCAAAGAGTCAGGATCATGGCCTCAACAACAATCTCTCTTTCATTAAACTGCATCAATAATCATTTCAGGAAGACTCTTCCCTCCCACCAACACAATTTAATCAAGGACCAAAGTCCTGCTAGCTTTATCTCCTAAATATTTCTTTAATGTTTTCCTTACTTACTATTCCTACTTCCATTAAATCAATTTAAGACCTCATTATCTGTTCACCTACAGTATTTTAACAATCTCCTAATTTGTCTTCTACCTCTACCTTTTCCCCTCGAATCTGTTCTCCAGTTAGCCATGAGAATGGTGTATCTGAATTGTAAATCTGACCATGTCACTTCCCTGTTTCAGTGTTGTTCTAGAGAGCCTAATCCTTGCACCAAGATGAGGAAAAGAATTAAGAAGCATAAGTAATAGCAGGAAAAAGTTATCATTACTTTCAGATGTTATAACTGTCTATCAAGAAAATAGAATCAACTGAAGATCTTATGGAAAAAAACAAGTGAAATTTTTGGCCAACCCAATATTATAACTAATAAGAAAAGTCACAAACGTGACCAGTTATAAGCATGTGCAGAAATTAATCACTTTCTTGCATACTAGTAATAGCCAGATAGAAATAATAATAATAATAGAAAAGAGGCACCGTTCACACTAGCAAAATAGATATCTAGAAATAAATTTTAAAAGATAGGTGCATATTTTTAATTTTTTTTTTTTTTTTTTTTTTGCGGTACACGGGCCTCTCACTGTTGTGGCCTCTCCCTGCGGAGCACAGGCTCCAGATGCGCAGGCTCCGGACACGCAGGCTCAGCGGCCATGGCTCACAGGCCCAGCCACTCCGCGGCATGTGGGATCTTCTCAGACCGGGGCATGAACCCGTGTCCCCTGCATCAGCAGGTGGACTCTCAACCACTGCGCCACCAGGGAAGCCCTATTTTTAATTTTTTAATTAAAAATTATATCTAAAAATTAAAAACAGAACTACCATATGATCTAGCAATTCCACTCGTGGTTATTTATCCAAAGAAAACAAAAACACTAATTAGAAAACATATATACACCCCTATATTCACTGCAGCATTATTTACAATAGGCAGGATATAGAAGTAACCCAAGTGCCCATCAATAGATGAATGGATAAAGAAGATGTGATTTATATATATTGGACCATTACTCAGCCACGATAAGCAATGAAATCTTGCCACTTGTGACAACACGGATAGACCTAGAGCGTATTATGCCATGTGAAATAAGTCAAACAGAGAAAGACAAATAGTGTGTGATTTCATTTATGTGTAGAACCTAAAAAGCAAATGAATAAGCATAATAAGACAGAAACAGGGTTATAGATACAGCAAACAAACAGGTGGTGGCCAGAGGAGAAGGGAGTAGGGAGAGGAAAGAAATAGGTGAGGGAGATTAAGAAGTACAAACTTCCAATTGCAAAATAAATGAGTCATGGGTATGAAATGTACAGTATAAGGAATATAGTCAATAACTATATAACATCTTTGTACGGTGACATATCATAGTTAGACTCATGGTGATCATTTTGAAATGTATAGAAATATCAAATCATGTTGTATAACAGGAACTAACATAGTATTATAGATCAGTTATACTTCAAAAACAAAAACAAACAAACATAGAAAAAGAGATGAGATTTATGGTTACCATAGGCAAAGGGGGTAGAAGGAGGGGGAATTGAGTGAAGGCAGTCTTAAAAATCTTCTGAAATAAAAAATTTTTTAAAAGATAGGTGTATCAAAAAAACAACAACAACAAAAAAGATAGGTGTATCATTTCTATGGAAAATAATTTTTTTTTGTTTTTGCTAAAAAATATAAAGGAAGACCCAAATAAATCGAGATTCAAGCCATGCTCCTGGTTAGAGAGCTGTGATATCATAACAATAGCAATTACCCCCAAATTCATCTATAAGTTTAATGTAATTCCACCAAAATCCCAACGGGAAAGAAGAAAGTATTGTAGAGACTGCTAGTTTTCTGCCCCAATATATGTTCTTTAAACTCTCTTCCTTAGTAATTAAAATTTAGGCTGGGCACCTGGCCACATAAAACAAAGAATATATTTCTAGGCTTCACAACAGTTAGGTATAGCCTTGGGACCGTGTTTTGCCAATAAGATGTAACTATAAATGTTGTGTGGCAGCTACTAGGAACCCCTCTTAAAAGGCAGCTGGCATGCCCCCTTTGCCTCTTCATCCCCACTTACTTCTTCCTCCAGATGTTAAGGCTGGAGCTTGGGCAGCCATTTTAGACCATGAGGTAGAAGCCAAATGTTGAAGATGTGAAACAACAGGAGAGAATATTCTGGTGTTCTATTAACCATGGATCCACCATAGTGTCCCTGCTCCAAGTTTTGTCTGATAGAGAAATACACTTTTATCTAGTTTAAGCCACTGTTGGCTTTGGGTTTTCAGCTGAACCTGGTCCTAATGAGTATCATGCACAAGAAGGATGAATATACAAGAACAACCAAGAAATGTTTGACAAAGATGAATGAAAGAAGACTTGTCATCTCAGATGTTTAAATATACTCCAAAGCTCTAGTAATTAAACAGAGTAGCACCGGCACAGGAATAGACTATAACTCAATGGAACAGATTTTAGAGCCTGGAAACCCTCTCATCCCCTGAGCCACGAAATCCTCTGACACAAAAACATACCCAGCTTATTCATCATTTATGCTTAGCTGAGCTGTCTCCATCTCCAGAAACCCCCCTTAGTTCCCCCACTCTCCACTCTGGCTGGCTTAGGTGCCCCTCATTAAAGCTATCACAGCACATACTTTTGTGTTATACTCAAGATTGTGTTGTAATTATCACTCAGTGTGTCAATCTCCCCCACTAGACTGGGAGCTCCTTGAGGGTAGGGATCATAGTTTATCTAATCCCCAACAATTTACACAGTGCTTAGGGCTCTTAGATTATAAACTCCAGGAAGGAATGGATCATAGCACCATTTTTCAGTAACCCAGCATCTGGTAGTTAGTAGGCACATTGATGAAGGAGCAATGAACCACAAATGAATCAACTGCCCACCTGACTGTACCCTTGTCATCATCTCTTTAGTTGGCCTGAGTCAATGCCTGGCCCCTACTCAAGAACTTGACTTTCAGGAATTTATGTGATAGGCCTAATACAGCAGAGGCAAAGAAAAAAAATGGATACACAAAGATGTTCACAACT
>NW_020172984.1:2381293-2418016 GCF_003031525.2 Neophocaena asiaeorientalis asiaeorientalis | reverse complement strand
TTTTTTTTGTGGTACGCAGGCCTCTCACTGTTGTGGCCATTCCCGTTGCGGAGCACAGGCTCCAGACGCGCAGGCTCAGCGGCCATGGCTCACGGGCCCAGCCGCTCCGCGGCATGTGGGATCTTCCCGGACCGGGGCACGAACCCGCATTCCCTGCATCGGCAGGTGGGCTCTCAACCACTGTGTCACCAGGGAAGCCCCACAACAATATTTTAAATAATAGAGAGGAACAGTGCAGGTAACCAGACAACCAAAATGTTTAACTTTAAACACGGGCCTCAACTGAGCAAACATTTATTAAGCATCTACTCAGTAGCAACAGATAAATGAGATACAGTCCCTGCTATGGATTGAATTGTATCCTCCTCCAAAACATACTGAAGTCCTAAACTCCAGTACCTCAGAATGTGACCTTATTTGGAACTAGGGTGGTTGCACATATAATTAGTTAAGATGAGGTCATACTGGATTAGGTTGGGTCCCTAATCCAATGATGGTGTCTTTATAAAAAGAGTAGAGAGACACACAAAGAGAATGCCATGTAAACACAGAGGCAGAGACTGGAGTGATGCAGCTGCAAACCAAAGAACACCAAGGACTGACAGCCACTACCAGAAGCTTGGAAGAAGCAAGGAAAGATTCCTACACAGATTTCAGGGGGAGTACATCTCTGCTAGCACCTTGATTTCGGACTGCTAGCTTCCAGAACTACAAGACAGTAAATTTCTATTGTTTTCAGGTCACCCAGTTTGTAGTACTTTACCACTGCAGCCCTAGAAAACGAACACAATCCCTATCTTCAGAAACCTGTATCTAATAAGAGACAAACATACAAACAAATACTTCCACCGTGGAGTAATAAGACCAAAAAATAAAATTATGTACAGTATTCAAGGGTAGTACCAAGTAGTGGTTAACTCTACTAGGAATCTATGTTGGAGAGAATTCAGATAAAACTTTACAGATACAGTGATGTTGGTTTTGGGAGTAGATAATGGCTATGTGAAGGCCATTGAACAAGGTGGGGATGGGGAATGAGAGGATATTCTTCCAGGCACAGGGACCAGCCTGTGCAAAGCCCAGACGGTGTGAAATGGTATTGTGGCTCCAAGAACTGCAAGTAGCTCACTACTGCTGTCTTTCAAATGCAAGTGAAATGAGGAGAGAAAATATTGACCTAAAAAAAAATGCAAGAAGCAAGAACCAGATCCTACAGCACTTTGTATGCCTTGTCAAGGAAGCTGAAATTTATCCATTCCATGATGGGAAGCACTGAAGTTTTAAAGGGAAGAACATGGTCAGATTAGAAAGGCCACTCTATGGGGTAAAGTGAAGAAGGAATTGGGGCAGAATATGTGTGTCACAAGCCAGACAGAAAGACAAATTGATAGACTGACTTTTTTTCTATCCTTCATGATGCCCTCTCTTTCCACCCACAGCTTCCACCCCTCACCCACCCCCAGTCCTGAGGCGACCACCATGCATCAAGTTTTTATGTGGGAAGGAGGTTAATCATTTGTCTCTATGGCTCCAGGTTATAATTAAGACAAATTGGTATAAGTGTGAGAGAAGATACAAAACAAACAATTGTCTCATTAGAAAGAGTTCTAAAATTATTGCAGCATTTTCCCAAATGTGACCTTATATCACTTCTGTGAAGAGGGTGGGAAGTTCCATGGCCAAATGTTTGCAAAATTCTGGCTTAAACAAAATAGAAAGTTCTCCCCATTCTGATTTTTGCAGAGCTCTTATTATGCTAATTTACATGATGACTCTCCAAAAGGGGGCAATTTTATAAAATGTTTCCCTAATGTATTTGACCTCAGAACTTTTTCCTGCAAATTATCACTTCCCAAAATAAAACACACCCTGTGTTGAGGTGAGTTAGCATTTTCTAATGAGCTAGTGATCCCCCCTTTGCTGGCATGTGTTGTGAGAGATTAGCCCTCTTAAGGATGATGTAAAAGAAAATTTCTCAGTTGAATGTGATGTTAGATTAAACTACTTCGGAAGTCAATTACATTCACTCCCAGGATCAGACTACAAGAGCTTTCTTAGGCAAGAAACCCAATCCTCCCCCCACCCCACCCCTGAGAGCTGCCCAGCTCCAATACCATGCCCAATTGTGTGGCTTCCTTTCAGAAATGCATCTACAAGACTCATGTAACTTAAGCTACTCCTGATTTTTTCCAGGGAAAATAAAAATCAAATACTTTACTGTCCCAAAGGAATGCTGTCATCAATAATTTAAGGAGGGCTGGAAAGGGACAAAGCCAGCCACTGTCTAAGGGCATGCTAGGAGGACATACCTGTTGTCACCAGAATTACCAGAGAGGCTACATGGAATGGAATCATTCAGAACCAAAGATGAGTGGCAGGAAGAAGGGCAGGAAGAAATTGAGAAAAATAATTTCTTTGTCGACTGAAGAAACTGCTAATCTATCACAATCCCTGTCAGCCCAATGATGCTTCAGACCCTGACCCTCTTCCCACCTAACTCAGCTCTGAGTTACACAAATACATCTGATTGGCAAAAACCTAAATTACAACCATAACCTTAGGAAGTCTTAAAAATGTGATTTTTAGCTTTCTAGCCTCTACTGTATAAGAAGGCACACTAGAAGGAAATTACAGTGGGTGTGGAGAAGGCCAAACAAACAACAGTATCCCCCACACACATATACAATACTTACAGAAAGCAGATATTTTGGAAATAAAACAAAATACAAAATAGAATGAGTTGAGTGCGGTTCAAAGACAAGTTATAATCTATAATCCATTTATCCTACCAGTCATTAATAGCCACTCACACTTAAGTTGAGTCTGAGTTAGGATAAAAGATGTATAGCATATATTCTTTCACTTTCCCTTTCCACTCCTGTGGCAGACATTAATAATCAATCCCATTAATTTTGTGCTAAACCTAGACTCAATTTCAAATTCCTTTTCAGAACAATGCAACAGGCAGCTAGTAACATCAATCAGAATTAACAGGCAAGTTGAAAATTGTCATCCTTCATTCAACTGTCGTGACATTTTACTTTAAAAAATTTAGGAAACTGCTGGTCTATCATCTAGTGCCACAAAAATGATATGAAAACAAAACAAAACAGAACAAACAACTCCCTGAAATTCAGAGGTTTAAAGCAACACTCATTTATTATTATTAATGCATCTGCATGTTGGCTGATCTAGATTAGGCATGGCGGGGGCAGCTCTGCTCCCCAAGTGCCTTAACCTCCTTGGACCAGTGGGCTAGCCAGGCATGTTCTTCTCATGTCAATGACAAGGGTGCAAGAGGGGCTGTGGAAATGCACTGCCTAGGTTTGGAACTGGCACACTACCACTTCTGTGCACGTGCCATTAGCAAACAAATCACTAAGTTGAGCCCAAAGTCAAGGGTAAGGAAACACCTTTCAGCCACAGTAAGGCCATGGCAAGGGTGCGGAAGCAAGGAGCGGTGAAGAATTGGGTATAAAAATGCAAACTATCACAGGTCCTCATCAAGGATCATTATAATCTCAAAATAAAATTGTGTGTAATCTCTAATTTTCATTGCCAACGATGCTGAAAAATTCTGCCCTACATTGCAAGACATTGGCCCTTGTCAGTTAAAAACGGAGATCCACAGAGAAGTGTGGATTGACATTAGGAGCATTGAGGTGAGCATGAAATCTGCTGGTTGAGGAAGTGGTATCCTTAGAAGTCTAAACCAGCACACAGAACTGCAGCAAGTGGTGATCATACTAAAGTGACCGAGATAAGGGCCACGTGTACTTGGAGCAGCTCTATTTGTTCTCAGCAAGTCACTCACCATAACAGCAGAGGCATATGACAACAATCATTTTCATGTAAAGGCACCAATTTGCTTCTATTACTCAGTGCTACTTATGAAGGAATATGTTTAAATTTGTCATTTTGATAATCTTAAAAAGCAAATAGCCCTTTTCACCCCCGCCGCCACCCATGCGTGTGCGCGGGGACCACCCTACCAGCTCGCCCTAGTCTTTTGCTTTCTTTTTCCTGCCCTGGGCCTCCCTCTTGCGCCCGGGACCACAATGCTCTGCTCCGCTTGTCATTTGGAGGTGCCCAAAGGTGGAGCCGGGCTGCCCTGGGGGCGCAGTGGATAAGCATCCTCCTGCCAATGAGGGGGATACGGGTTCAAACCCCGGTGTGGGAAGATCCCACGTGCTGCAGAGCAACAAAGCCCATGTGCCACAACTACTAAGCCTGAGCTCTAGAGCCCACGATCCACAACTACTGAGCCCATGAGCCACAACTACTGAGCCCACGTGCCACAACTACTGAAGCCCATGCACCACAACTACTGAGCCCGCATGCCTAGAGCCTGTGCTCCACAACAAGAGAAGCCACTGCAATGAGAAGCCTGCTCACTGCAATGAAGAGTAGCCCCCACTCGCTGCAACTAGGGAAGGCCCACAAGAAGCAACGAAGACCCAACTCAGCCAAAAAAAAAAAAAAAAAAAAAGGTGGAGCCGAATTCCACTCCCCTTGAATGTGGGCCAGATTTAGTGACTTGCTTCTAATGACTAAAATGCAGCAGAAGTGATGTGATGTGGCTTTTGAGGAGAGACCAAGCAACTGGTTGCTGATCCTGCACTCAGCTCCCCGTAAGTCATGCAAATGGCAGCCCTGGCTTACCTTTCCTATGACATCTGTTAATAGCGTGAGGGCCAGAGGATCATGAACCAAGGAGTCCGTGTAAAAAGAACCAAGGTATTTCTCTGGGTTGGTTGGATTGTCCTGGGCACACAGATCTGGATGCATGCTGAATCCATGGGAGATTCTTCCTTCTGTGAAGGGGAAGGAACCACCCGCAAGTAAAGCCTGTTCCTGAGGGGTTAGTGTTAATTGAAAAGGATTCTTTTCAACCCTCATGTTGTATGCAAAGAGAAGTTACTGTAGCCCAGCTAGTTAACTGTGTTTACAGAGGATCTACTGGGTTCCAAATGCGAGAGATGACCCAGCAAAAAGAATAAAGTTAACTCGTCTAGAAATTCAGATTTAAGTAATTTATTCTAAAGAGAGAAGACAAGTGTATAAAGATGTGTGGTCAAGGTTTTCAAATGTAGTGTGGTTATAATAGAAAAATACAGATGCAGCCTTTCAGTTGGGGAATACCTAAATAATGACGGCATATCCATAAAATGCATTGTCATGCATACAACCATCAAAAATGATGAAGCTCTGTACTCACTGACATGGAAAGATGTCTCCACGTGCTGTTGAGAAGGAAAAGTGGATTAGAGAACAGTGTGTACAGTTTGATATTGTGTGTGTGTATTCAAGAGTCACAAACTCACTTACCTACAGGAACCAAGCAGGAAATGGAAATAAATGAAACAGGCCTGTTTGTAAACAATAGTAAATGGTAGGGACTACTGCAAACTGGAGAGCTTATGGTAGCTTGTGGTCTGACGAGAGATTTAAATGAAAAACAAAGCAAAATGAAGTAAACTGTGCCAACCAAACTAAACTTGTCTGCAGAAATGGAATTTGGTCCTTGAACCATCATATACTTAATAACTAGAACAACGACCAGGACTAAATTGTGTCCCTCCAAAATTGTGTCCCTGACTCCCAATGTGATTGTATTTGTAGATAAGGCCTTTAAGGAGATAATGAAGGTTAAATGAGGTCATAAGGTGGGACCCTCAGCTGACAGGACTGGTGTCCTAATAAGAAGAGGAAGAGACACAGGAACTCTCTCTCTCTCTTCCTGTGAACACACAAAGAAAAGGCCATGTGAGGACATAGTAAGAGGGTGGCCTTCTGTAATCCAGGAAGAGAGACCTCACCAAAAACCAGCTGTGCTGGCATCTTGATCTGGGAACTCCAGAACTGTGAGAAAATACATTTCTGTTATTTAAGCTGCCCAGTCTGTGGTCATATTCTGTTACGACAGCCCAAGCTGACTAATACAGATAGGGTCTTACCTCCATGTGCAAAACATACTTTCAGTTTAGGAAACTTCTCGAACACTCCACCCATGATCATGGAGCAAATGGCTGTGGTGGTCTCTGCGGGCATTCCTGGAAGACAAAACAGTCATGACATATAGGGCTTGTCATCACGAACAAGAAGTTCAGTGATGCTAATGTCAGGGGAATGGGACCTTGTGAGAAACACAGGGTCCCTGTGCCCTAGCATGGCTTGGTTATATGCAGGCCATTACTTTGGCAAGCAGAAACCATGTGACACTTCCTATTTGCCACTTGCAAGTAGAGTCATCTAATGGCTAGAAGAGTCAAGGAGCCAGAGGGCCTGTCTTTTGTCCTGATTCTCCCAGCTTCCATTTTGTGTGCAGTGGGGCAAGCAGAGTACAGTGAGTCTAGGCTGAACCCTTTCTCCTCCAATTGTTTGCTTCTTGGGCTTTGACAAGTAATTTAATGCCCCCGAGTCTGGGCTTCTTCACCTGTGAAATGGGGACAGTGTTGCCCATCTTGGAAGGCTGTTGTGGAACCTTGCAAATGATGATGTTGGGAAAGTTCTTGGCCAGAACTTCACATTGAAGGGGCTCGACAAATATGATTTGCCTCCCTGCTTTAATTTCCTCATCTGTAAACTGGGGTTAATAATGGTTAGTTCTTGCCACTTAGTGCTCAATAAATATTAACTAATATTAATATTCCTGCCAAATCTTTACTGCTTCTTGGAGCTGAGGTTGAAAATAACTGGATTAAAATGAATTATTTCAAGTGCTTTGTGCTTCTAGCAGAGGCAGCTGGTCCATGCCTGATGCCTTCACCTCCATGGAGTCAATCTGGGCTATATTTCCAGATGACTGCTTTTCAGACTGTGATTAAGAAATCTCTGGGTGCTCTGTGACTGAGCCCTGGGCCTTCTGGGGAAGCCTGATTCTCTGGTTGCCTAGTGAGGCTTTACTGGTTGTTCATCCTGCCTTAGGCCTGTCACTTTTCCATGTACAGAGATGCCCCTGGCTCCCTGGATCCTTGGCCTTTTGAGAATTCTGGAAGCATGATGGATTCACATCTACCTGGGAGTGGTTTGTGAGTAGAGTTTCCTGCAGGCAGGGGGATGGACAGCATCACTTCCCTTTGGTCCTATAATTCTGCTTTCCATTAACTACCTGGACAATAACCCCACAATCATTGTCCATATAGGAGCCAAAGTGGAATATTTATAATGTAAATTGGATCATGGCCCTCCCCTGCCGGGAATCCTCCAATCTCCTAAAGACCGCCTTTGCATCCAGAATAAAATTCTGAAATTAAAAAAAAAAGAGGGCTTCCCTGGCGGCGCAGTGGTTGAGAGTCTGCCTGCCGATGCAGGGGACATGGGTTCATGCCCCGGTCTGGGAAGATCCCACATGCCGCGGAGCGGCTAGGCCCGTCAGCCATGGTCGCTGAGCCTGCGCATCCAGAGCCTGAGCTCCACAACTGGAGAGGCCACAACAGTGAGAGGCCCACATACCACAAAAAAAAAAAAAAAAAAGCAAATATAACTTACTGGTAATAATAAGTAACTAGAGTACACAGGGTGCTATAAATTTTGGGGGTTTTTTTGATGCTATAACGAAAAAAATTACTAACAAAAAATGTTTTAACCATACATTATTATGAAAACATGACATTTTAACTATAAATCTTCATGAAAAGCAACTGTATAATTTGATGTTGTATATTATATTTGTAATCACTGTTTTGATACCAGTTAGAATATATGAGTACAACTGTTGGATCCACCAAAGTTATAAATGCCTTTGAATAATTTTTCTATCAATAAAACTAAATTTCACAACACTTGGTGTTCCTAATTCCTTTCAACACAGCTTAGTCTCAATACTTCCATTAAGGATTTTTCCTTCCTCTCTCTTCTTTTATGCTCACATCTATAAACACTAAAAATCATGCAGGGTGGGTAGGAAGGTAAGAAAAGATATTGGTTTAAAAAACTAGGTGGCAGAATCCTTCTAAGAGAAAAGTACCTTTTACTTATAACATCCTGATTGGCCCTTGGTTGTAGAAAGATATCCCTTAAGATGGGTGCAGGATAGGGGAAGAGTGAAGAAACGAGAATTAAATTGCCCTATGTAATAAGTAAGAAGTTTTTGTGGAAAGGGGAGTGGGGGGGGCGTGGTTTGAGAATAAGGTAGAAACTGAGGGAGGAGATAAAAGAAGATGGTATCAACCAAAAAAATAATGCAGGAAGCTGCAAATAAGAATAGAATTCATTTTGGATCTTAAGAATTATAATTCCAGAGACACAAATTTGGGTTACCCCAGAAGAGCATTCCAAGGAAGAGAAAGAGCCAGGGGCTTATAAAGACAAAAAGCCACAAGGTTGTTAAGGTGCCCAGTGAGAATGGTGATTGAATCTGACTTGAGTCGGAAAATATTCATTCCAGGGTTTCCAGGATGGTTCAACATATGCAAATCAAAGCCATACACCATATTAGCAAAAGGAAAGACAAACCACATGATCATCTCAAAAGACCAGCAGTCCCTAACTTTTTTGGCACCAGGGACCAGTTTCGTGGAAGACAACTTTTCCCTGGACCGGGGGTGGGGGACGGTTTGGGGATGATTCAAGCACACTGCATTTACTGTGCACTTTATTTCTATTACTATTACATTGTCATATATAACGAAATAATTATACAACTCACCATAACGCAGAATCGGTGGGAGTCCTGAGCTTGCTGCAACTAGATGGTCCCATCTGGGGGTGATGGGAGACAGTGACACCCGAAGTGTGTTGCTTATGTCCAGTCTACTCCGTAATCTCGTTTTGGTTGCTGTCACTACAGAAAACCATGCTTCACAAAGATAGGATGTTGGAAATGGAAGCAGGCTTTTCCGTGATTTTGTGGCAATCTCAGGATATTCTGCCTTGACCTTAATCCAGAATGTATGGAGATTTGAAGTTGTCTCAAACATACTTTTAAGGCCACTGTCATTTGCAATCTCAAGCAGTTGATCCTCTTCTAGAACGGACAAAGTCAATTCATCTGGCTTATTCACAAATGGGTCACAGATCCATTCCTTCCCAGTGTGGGGGTCTTTTGTGGTTGGGAAGTAATGCTCAAACTCTTTTGAAAGCTGAGATAGGTGATCATGCACCAGCTGGGAGAAAGAAGTCCCTGGCTCAGTCTCTTTCAAAATCTCTGCTAATGTTTGAAACATGTCAAAAATCCCAATGTTCACTCATCGCCCCCATAATTCCAGTTTGGATTTGAATGCAGCCACTTCATCTGCCTACTTGAACACAGTTGTTGTTCTCCCCTAAATTGACAGACTGAGTTCGTTGAGCAGGTTGAATATGTCACACAAGTAAGCAAATTTTGTGACCCGTTGTGTGTCACCAAAATGTGCTGCCAGTGGTGATTGTTTTTCTAAAACAAATCTCTGGAGCGGCTCTCATAGCTCAAAAACTCTGGCCAGACATATACACAATGGAATATTACTCAGCCTTAAAAAGAAATGAAATTGAGCTATTTGTAATGAGATGGATAGAACTAGAGTCTGTCATACAGAGTGAAGTAAGTCAGAAAGAAAAAGACAAATACCGTATGCTAACACATATATATGGAATTTAAGGGAAAAAAATGTCATGAAGAACCTAGGGGTAAGATAGGAATAAAGACGCAGACCTACTGGAGAACGGACTTGAGGATATGGGGAGGGGGAAGGGTGAGTTTTGACAGGGCGAGAGAGAGTCATGGACATATACACACTAACAAACGTAGTAAGGTAGATAGCTGGGGGGAAGCAGCCGCAAGGCACAGGGATATTAGCTCGGTGCTTTGTGACAGCCTGGAAGGGTGGGATGGGGAGAGTGGGAGGGAGGGAGACGCAAGAGGGAAGACATATGGGATCATATGTATATGTATAGCTGATTCACTTTGTTATAAAGCAGAAACTAACACACCATTGTAAAGCAATTATACCCCAATAAAGATGTTTAAAAAAAAAAAAAAAAAAAAAAAAAAAACTCTGGCCAGTGATCTGCCTTTAGAAAGCCATCTCACTTCTGTGTATGAGAGAAGACAATGTGTGCTCTGCGTCCATCTCCTCACAGAGCTGCAAGAACAGACGTGAGTTAAGGGCATGTACTTTAATGTGGTTGATAATTTTAATCACCTCCTGCAAAATGTTGTTAAATTCAGGTGACATTTTTTGGCTCGTCAGCATTTCTCTATGGATGACACAGTACGTAGACTCACATTCAGAAGTGACCTCTTTGACCCGAGTAGTGAAACCAGAAAGCCATCCAGTCATGGCAGCTGCTCCGTCCAAGCATATACCGACACAAAATGACCAATTCAGTTTTCCTGATATGTAATCATTCAAAGACTTGAATAGTTCTACAGCTGTGGTGTTGATTGGCAACAAGAATGCACATAACATATCCTCATGCACATCCTCCTGAAAAATATATCACACAAAAATAAGCATTGTTGCCTTGTTGCCAACCTTGGTAGACTCATCAACCTAGATTCTGTACCACAGTGACTCATTAATCCTCTCTAACAATTGTGCCTCAATATTCTCTGCTATTTCTTCAGTTCATCTAGTTATGGTGCTAGCCGAAAGAGGAACACGTGCCACTTTTTGATCTGCAGCCTCTCCTAAAAGTTCACGACAAATGTCCTTACTAGCAGGCAGGATAAACTCTTCACCAATAGTAAAGGGCTTCAAAGCTTTAGCAATGTGGTTAGCCACTAAGAATAATGCTCTCAGTGCAGACACATTTGATGAAGTGGTGGCCTTCGATAATTGCTCTGTTCTTCATGTTCACATTTATTTCTTTTGAAAAACTCCTAAGGTTTGTCTTTTAAAGCAGGGTGCTTGGTCTCCATGTGGAAAAGCAGTTTTGAAGGTTTCATGCCTTCGTTGGATATCCTGTCGCCACATATTATACAAAGCAGGCTTGGAGAATGTGAATCACCTGTTGCAATGAACCTGTAATTTAAGTAGGACTCTTGGTATTTTCTTTTAAATGCAGCTTTCTTTTTGCTGGCAGTCTTAAGAGTCTTCTGCCATCTCATCATTGGGTCTTTCCCCCTTTTCAAAGAAGCTCTCCAGCGACATTTGTTTTTACTCATTTTGGCTAGGGTTAAATTGTGGGCTTAGCAAAACTGTGACTGAGCAAGTGCGCAGTGCAGGAAAGAGGTGTGGACGGAAGTAGTAAATAAAATAATGGGCGGGCCAAGCGCAGACTAAAATAAGTGTCAGATTCTGACTTAACGCCTGCCACCAGATGCAGCTATACAACTGAAGTACATCAACTCACTTGCCACTATAAAACCTGCCACCAGGGCTTCCCTGGTGGCGCAGTGGCTGAGAGTCTGCCGGCCGATGCAGGGTACACGGGTCCGTGCCCCGGTCCAGGAAGATCCCACATGCCACGGAGCCGCAGAGCGGCTGGGCCCGTGAGCCATGGCCACTAAGCCTGCGTGTCCAGAGCCTGTGCTCTGCAATGGGAGAGGCCACAACAGTGAGAGGCCCGCGTACGGTAAAAAAAAAAACAAAACCTGCCACCAGATGTAGCTTAATTTTCACTTGCCACTCACTGATAGGGTTTTGATACAAGTCTGCAAGCAGTTGATTTATTATGGTCTCTGTGCAGTCAAACTTCTCTGCTAATGATAATCTGTATTTGCAGCTGCTCCCCAGTGCTAGCATTACGCCCTCAGCTCCACCTCAGATCATCAGGCATTAGATTCTCATAAGGAGTGCACAACCTAGATACCCCACATGTGCAGTTCACGGTAGGGTTTGTGCTCCTATGAGAATCTAATGCTGCCGCTGATCTGACAGGAGGTGGAGCTCAGGCAGTAATGCCAGTGATGGGGAGTGGCTGTAAATACAGATGAAACTTTGCTCACTCACCCACCACTCACCTGTATTGCAGGACCCCTGCAATAGACTCAGAAAAAGCATTTGACAAAATTCAACATCCATTCATGATAAAATCTCTCACCAAAGTGGGTATAGAGAGAACATATCTCAACATAATAAATCTATTTATGACAAATGCATAGCCAACATAATACTCAATGGTGAAAAGTTGAAAGCTTTCAAGTTCAAGACAAGGATGCCCACTCTCATCACTTCTCTTCAACATAGTATTGGAAGTCCTAGCCACAGCAATCAGACAAGAAAAAGAAATAAAAGGTATCCACTATTTGTAGATGATGTGATACTCTGTATAGAGAACCCTAAAGTCTCCACACAAAAACTATTAGAGCTAATAAATTAATTCATCAAGGTAGTAGGATACAAGATTAATATACAGAAATCTGTTGCATTTCTTTACACTAACAATGAAATATCAGAAAGAGAAAGTAAAAAACAAAATTCCATTTAAAATTGTGTCAAAAATTAAAATAAAATACCTAGGAATAAACTTAACCAAGGAGATGAAAGATCTGTATGTTGAAAACTATAAAACACTGATAAAAGAAATTGAAGATGATTCAAAGAAATGAAAAGATATCCCATGCTCTTGGATAGGAAGAATCGATATTGTTAAATGGCTATACCACCGAAGGCAATCTACAGGTTTAATGCTGTCTCTGTCAAAATACCCATGACATTTTTCACAGAACTAGAACACATAATCCTAAAATTTATATGGAACCAAAAAAACTCAGAATTGCCAAAGCAATCTTCAGGGAAAAGAACAAAGCTGAAGGAATAACACCTCTAGACTTCAAACAATACTACAGTAATCAAAAGTGTGGTATTGGCACAAAAACAGATATATGAATCAATGGAACAGAATAGAGCCCAGAAATAAACCCATGCACCTGTGCTCAATTAATCTATGACAAAGGAGACAAGAACATACAATGGAGAAAAGACAGTCTCTTCAACAAGTGGTATTGGATAAGCTGGACAGCTACATGTAAATCAATTAAATTAGAACACTCCCTCATACCATATACAAAAATAAACTCAAAATGGCTTAAAGCCCTAAATATAAGACATGATACCATAAAACTCCTAGAAGAGAACATAGGCAAAACATTTTCAGATATATACTATAGCACCATTTTCTTAGATCAGTCTCCCAAAGCAAAAGAAATAAAAGCAAACATAAATAAATGGGACCTAATCAAACTTAAAAGCTTTTTCACAACAAAGGAAACCATCAACAAAACAAAAAGACAACCAAATGGGAGAAAATATTTGTAAACAATGCAACCAACAAGGGATTAATTTCTAAATATACAAACAGCTCTTACAACTCAATAGAAAAAAAATAAACAACTCAATCAAAAAATGGGCAGAAGACTTAAATAGATATTTTTCCAAAGAAGATATACAAATGGCTAACAAGCACATGAAAAGATGTTCAACATCACTAATAACAGAGAAATGCAAATGAAAACCACAATGAGGTATCACCTCACATGGGTCAGATGGCTATCATCAAAAAGTCTACAAATAATAAATGCTGGAGAGGGTGTGGGGAAAGGGAACTCTCCTCTACTGTTGGTGGGAATATAATCTGGTGTAGCCACTATGGAAAACAGTATGGAGGTTTCTTAAAAAACTAAAAATAGAGCTACCATTTGATTCAGCAATTCCACTGCTGGGCATGTATCCAGAAAAGACAATAACTCTAAATTGAGAAGATACATGAACCCCCGTGTTCATAGCAGCACTATTTACAATAGCCAAGACATGGAAACAACCCAAGTACCCATCAAGAGATAATTGGATTAAGAAGATGTGGTATACCTATACAATGGAATATCACTCAGCCATAAAAAAGAATGAAATATTGCCATTTGCAGCAACATGAATTGACCTAGAGAATATTATACTAAGTGAAATAAGTTAGATAGAAAAAGACAAATATTATATGATATCACTCATATGTGTAATCTAAAAAATAATACAAATAAATTCTGCATACAAAACAGAAATAGACTCACAGACATAGAAAATGAACTTATGGTTACCAAAGGGGAAAGGGGGTATAAATTAGGAGTATGGGATTAACAGATACGCACCACTATACATAAAATAAACAACGAAGATTTACTGTATAACACAGGGAACTATATTCAATATCTTGTAATAACCTGTAATGGAAAATAATCTGAAATATGTGTATATTTGAATCAATTTTCCGTACACCTGAAACTAACACAATACTGTAAAAACTACACTTGAATTTTAGAAAAAGAAAGAAAATATTTGCCTTAAGGAATCACAAGTTGTTTTAGGGTATGGGTCCAATAAGTTGATAGACTTTCACAAGTTATTTTAGGTCTGATAAGTGTCTTGAGTTTCTGGCAGAGGTTTTGATGACTTCATCAGGTCAAAGGTCAGATTCCATCCAGGCTGAGATGTGCATAAGTCACGCTTCCTTAATGGCACCTTGCTCCATTTTAGAGAGCTCACTTAGCAACACCAACCTCATTTTTATTTTCCTTTCATCATGGAGAGAGAGAAGGCTGGTAAAGTAACAAGAGACCAGACAATAGATGTCTGTGCAGAAACTCAAAGTTGTGGGCATAGCTGTTGATCTTGAAGAACAGGGATAGCTAATATTCTATTTTAAATTGCTTTCTAGGCTCTGCTGCAATATCACACAAACATGACATCAACCTCCAAATCATGAATAGACGCCTACAATATATTTCATAGAAATCAGAGAACTCTTCCCTTCAGGTTAACCAAGAGCAAAGAGAAGGGAATATCCATGAAAGGTGAAACAGAGAGAAGAAGAATTTGTGAGCAAGAGGTGACTAAGAGAAATGCAAGCAGGGTTGTTAGATAAAATAAAGGATACCCAGTCAAATTTTAATGTCAGATAACAGTGTTTGGACTAAGGATATCTCAAAGACTGCCTGAAACATACTTATATTTTAAAAATTAGTGCATTATTTGCTAAATCCAGCAATCCCAAATGCAAGCCTCTTCCACCCAAGAATCTTTAGATCTATTGTAGCAAGTATGTGTTTCTCTTTTTAATTTGAGATGATTAAACATTTTCCCCCACCTTCCAGCCTACAGGAGGACCTGAGGAATTCCAGACAAGTGACTAATATGTAAACGTATCCATTTACCATGTTACTAGCTAGTAATCCATACTAAACCAGTCATCTATTTCTCATGTCTTTTTAGTGTGGTCATGGTACTTTAAAATGGGGACTATTGTCCCAGTGACTTTTGCTTTCTGTGCTACAGAAGGAATAAAAAGTAAAGACTAGAAGTAGGCTTCCTTTTCTGGCATTAGGGACAGATTAGATACTCTGAACAACCCTCAAAATTGAATCAACTAAAATGCAGGATAAAATGTTTCTTAAAATATTTTGAATGCATCACTGAGCTGCATTCAAAGGAATCTACAGAAGCCAGAAATGAAATGAGAGCAGGAATTCTGAGTGGTAGGCAAGTATAAAACTCTGCATGGGGGGTTTGTGCTAATCCTGGAGAAACATTTAGTTAAACTGCAGGATGCGTGGGGGAAATACTAGATACTACCTAAGGTAGGGCTTCAAATAGAAGACCCCTACACCAAGCTGAGATAGCAAAGGGCTACACCCTCAGAAAAAAGTAATGAAAAACTCCTCTATGCTGAAAGAAGCAGTCAGCCTCTACCTGGATGCTGGGTGGAAGGGGAAAAAATATTCCGCTTAAGATCTCATAACCAGAGGGCTCTCTCTCACGGGTTCAAACTGTAAGTTCACACCAATTCTGTGGTCCAAAAACTCAAACAGAATTTAAAGTGGCCCCAGGGGACTTCCTGAAAAAGAATGATGGCAACAGCTCGAAGTTATTGAATCTCTCCAAAACTCATCATGAAACCAAGCTGAACAACCTAAAGATGCTGGCAAATGCTCACCACCAAAAAGAGACGCCACTCAAGTAGAAAGCTAGAACGCAGGTCTGAGAACATGTGTAACTGAGAGGAGCCCTCAAAGGCTTCAAGTCTCGGTTCAAAAACGACACATGGGGATGGGAGAGGACAATAGTCTCAGCCTTTCAGAATCTCAGATACCCAGGAATTTCCCTCCAGAGTCTCCCAATTGATAAACCCACGAGGAAGCCAGCTGACATGGGAACCCGTGAAACAGGGCCTTAAGTGTCAGCTTCCTACATGACAGAGCAAAGCAGGGGAGGGACGAAGAATAGGGCCATGAGCAAACAAGCAAGCAGCCAGCAGAGCCACCCCTTCCCTTACTGCTGTTATCCTGGCAGCGCTTTGTCAAGGAGTGACTGTGCAGGGCAGAGCCTCTGCCCATCTACGCCGACCTTGCAAAGTTGTGTGAAGCCACTGAGGTTTTGAAGTCATTTGGTACTACAGCACAACCCAGGTTTACCTTGAAAGACATGGAAATTGGTACTTTACCAGTTAGAAGGAGGACTCTGCTAATAACGAAAACCCTCAACAGGGGACACTGGCTTAATGGTCAGCCGGTCAGCAGCAGGGGAATTAATTAGAAGCTAGAATGGCAATGGGTTTTATACAGTGGGAAGAATTTGGCAGAACTATCACCACAGTAACCCAGAAGGCAGATCATATAGCTAGTGAATTTATAACCCTAGGGAAAGAGTTCAGAAAGCAAAATGTTAGTTATATGCTTTAGTTACAATTGGCTGCATTCAACAAGTTGCCACGGGGAAGATAGGAGCTCACAGAGGATTTGGCTGGTTTGCAGAAAAGGGCGAGAAAGAAGAGAGTCCACAAATTGATGGACTTGTACAGTGTCTCTCAGCCTTGGGGTAAATAACAATTGAGGAAGTTTTGGTACAAAATGACCAATTAAAACTCAGCTTTGGGGAAAATATCTGGTCAAGGTACGGACACCTGAATTAGCGATCAATACCTTCAAAATGATAATGGTGGCTGGGAGTAGAGGTTGAACTAGCGGTGTAATAACCAATAACTCCTCTCACTGGAAAAAATGGCTCAGGGAAAAGGTAATAAGCTTAACTGGGATTTGGGGCTATATTTTAAACACGGATACTAAAAAGAGCATATGATAAACAGCTTTTTGTAAATTTGAAAACCGGACGAAATATACCAATCCTTAGGGGGAGAAAAGTCCTTATCAACAATAACTGAAGAAACAGAAAATTTGACTATTCCTACAACCATTAAATAAATTTAATCAATATTTTAAAACCTTTCTACAAAAAAAACTAGACCCAGAGTGCTTCACAGTCAAATTCTACCAAACATTCTAGTAAAAAATAACTCTAATCTTACATTAATTCTTCCAGAGAACATAAAAAGAAGAATCATCCCTCCCACACTCATATTTTCAGGCTACCATAATTTCATACCTAACCCAGACAAAGACACTACAAGAAAGGAAACTGATCACCAAGTTAGGCTCTACTCATGAATGCAAATGGAAATATCCTAAGGAAATAAAATAACCCTGAATCCCCAAATTCATAAAATGATAATGTAACATGATCAGTTGATTTTCCTTCTCAGGAATAAAAGTTTGACCTAAAATTAAACATTAATTAATCTAAGTGATTATTTCAATAGAAATAAGAAAAGAATTTAATAAAATTCAGTATCCATTTATTATTTTTTAAAAACCTTAAGAAACTAGAAATAGTAAGTCCCTAGCTTATTGAAGGATATCTAAAAATAACCAATAGCCAACCATACATAATACAGTGCTTTCAAGACAAATACTGTATGGTTTCACTTATATGTGAAATCTAAAAAATAAAACAAATGAACAAACATAACAAAACAGGAACAGACTCATAGATATAGAGAACAGTCACCAGAGGGGAGACGGTAAGGGGATGGGAGAAACAAGTGAAGGGGATTAAGATGTACAAACTTCCAGTTATAGAATAAATTAGTCATGAGGATGTAATGTACAGCATAGGGAATATAGTCAATAATACTGTAATAACTTTGTATGGTAATAGATAGTAACTAAACTTATCATTTTGTAATGTATAAGAATATCAAATTATTATGTTGTACACCTGATGCTAATACAATATTGTAAGTCAATTATATGTCAATAAATACATAAATAAAAATAAAAATTTAAAACCTAGTGCTTTCAGCATTTCACTGTCAGTCACTGCCTGGCACAAGACATGGACGCCTATTTACCTCAGCTTCTATTTAACATTGTACTAGAGATCTTAGCCTGTACAGTAAGACAAGAAAAATATTTTTTAAAGGGATTTGAAAGTAATAAATATGCTAATATTTGAATATTATATGACAGTACACATATAAATTCAAAAGCAGCTACAAATCATTAGAGTTAGTATCAGAGTTTAGCAATTGCTGTTCACAAAGTCCCTACAAAAATGTCAATTGCATTGCTCTACACTCTCAACAACCAGTCAGAGATCATAATTTTTTAATAGGTACACTTTAAGATACTTTAAAAAAATACATTTAACTAAGGGAAAATCTTAACAAAAGATGTACATCCTTTTACAGAAAAAAAAAAACTTTATTGCAAGGGTGTGAAAGACCTAAACAAATGGAGAGACATGTCCTATTCTTGGTGAGAAAGATTTAATAACATACTGAAGATAATTCTTATCAAAGTGACTTTTAGATTCACTTATACACTTTGCAGATTTCCAAAATATTGTTTAGAGAAACATACAAAAGGAAAACAACTAGGAAGAGAATGCTTAACACAAATTTTAGGGTAGCTATTTTTGGGGGGTGCTGAGAAGAGCATTAAGTTGGGAAGGTATTCACTGGAGCCTTCTGAGGTTTTAGTAATGTTTGGTTCCTTAAACTGTGGCATAGCTACACAGGTATTTGTTTTCTTATTTTTCATTAAACTGTACATTTGCATTTTATACACCTTTGACTTATGTTTCAAAATTCAAAAAAGCAAGAATATTAGTAAATAATTTGCCCAAATTGTCCACTCGCCTATAGTTCCCTAAAAAACTCCTGATAATGTTAACCCATTAGACTTTGTAAAGTACCAAGAGGGTCGGCCCTAAATCTTGTTCTTCATACCTTTTCCCTTGTCTAGTACAGTACCTGGGATAAAAGAAATAGCTCCATAAACTTTTTTTTTAATGAGTGAATAAACGAAGCCTCATTAATTCTCTGTAATGGCATGCATCCATCCCAACACCAATTACTCTTTTCCTAAGAACTATGCTTTGCATTCACATATCTCTAAGCTTTGCTGGTGTTCCTATTATTTCCTACCCACTGTCTACTGGATTTCCTCTGCTGAAATGCGTGACTCACTTCCTCATATATGTTTAATGAAGTTGTCAGCAAAGCCCTTTTTCATCAGACAGCCTGGCTTGTGTTTCACTTAAGGTCTTATTAGCATGCCTAATTCTACTTCCTGAAAACACAGTTAATTAACTTGCCAAATCTGTGAATGTAGCCCTGCATCACATTTAGTTTGCATTTACACACCAAGGGAAATTGGGGAACATACTTCATTTCCTGGGACTTGAGTAGCATGGCAAGAGCACCTGGGGCTTTCTGGGGAGTCCACAAAGAAGGAATTGAGGTGGTAGTTGGAACACCGTAGATTAGGCTCAGCTCTTGGCAGCAAAGTGACAGGGGCCCATCTGCTCCAGTCTCTGGCAACAAACTCCTGAGCCCACCCTGACTCAGGGTTCTAGGCTCAGTCCCCATGAAATGCTGCCATAACACAGATTATTTCTCCCCAGAAGGTCACTGCATTTTTAAAAAGAGACTGATGGTCCCCTCCATACTTCCCAGGGGCTCATGCTCGTGAGTGGCTCTGGGATGGGGTGTCTTCTGATGACCTCGACAGAGTAACACCAAGCAACTTGGGGGTTTCCATACCATTTTGGGAGAAACTGGGGGCCCAGGGAATGTGAGGCAAAGCTGACACACATCCAGACCAGCCCAGTCTCAGGCAGCCACAGAGACCACCTGAGTCTATCCTCCTCCGGCTACTCCTCTCCACACTTACCTTCAGGGTCCAGGACTCCCGATGTAAACCGAGTTCCTACAATAGGCCCAAAGCTCCCGAAGGAAGACATGCAGATTAAACTCTACGTGTGATTCTGAGCTAATTAGATATATAAATATAACAAATTCAGAGTAGGAAAATAAACTTAATAGAATTCTAGTTCTTGGGTCTCAATTGCTTCCCAAGGCAGTTTATGTCCAGAATCATGGAGTTGAGGGTACTTCCTGCTGCTAACAGCATGTCCATCTCTAAGCAGCACCAGCAGTCTATGGCCTTGGGGATGTACTGAAATGGTATCATTTTGTCTGGCAATCCAAGCTGCCTTCTGGATCCTGAAGATGTGTAATTTGGAGCATGTCGTGCAACCCTTCTCAGCCTCCCTTTTCTTATCTGTAAAATGTGCTGCTCTCCTAGGGTTGTTGAGAGGGTAAACGCTATGACATATATGAGATGGTTTGCATAGAGTAAACCAATAAACTGCAGCTACCTGACTCAATATTATCATTATTATTCCACTTCCCTCTCACATTGCCTCCTGGCCTCCCAGAGATACTGTCTCCCTTCCTTCCCAGAAATGCTCCATAGACTAAAGCATTGACTCTGAGTCAGAATGTCCTGGGTTCCAGTCATAACTCTGCCAATTGATAGAGGTACAACCTTCAGCAACTCACTTACCTTTTCAAAACCCGTTGGAATAATAGTACCAACCTCAAAAAATCCTTATCAGATAATTCACAGAAATCAGTCAGTTCGATTATCGGTAAACGATAGTCATTATTATTACTTCCTCAATTTCTCAACTCAAATTGCTCGTAGCCCAATACAGATTATCTTAATTTATACAAAAGAAAAAGATTATTAACAGATTTAACCCTCAGAATCAGTTATTCGTAAATCAAGAAAAATTTCTCATTAGTGGGAATACTGGAGAGATACTTTTGAACAGGAGGATCTCCCTGCCTCTCTGGGCCCTCTCTTCATACCCGCACGCTTTAGAGCACAGCTTAAGAACTGCTCCTGACTTCTAAGTGGAGTCTGATGCCTGCTCTGAACCCTCCAAGACCAAAAGACTGTTCCTGTTCATATTCTTAAAGGAGTAGAACAGCGTGGGGTGATTAAGCAATTATTTCCTTGATACAATGCTTTTTTCAACTTTTTTCTTTTTGGCAGTTGTTCCCTCTTCTTTTAATTTGGCAATTTAACATCTCTAGTTAACGATACTTCTCCTGTAAGCCAGAACTACTATGAGTGTAATTTGCATATCTACCCCGGGGACACATAAGGGTATTTCCAAGGCTCACTCTGCCAGGTGCCCCATGCCTTGTGGGAAACAGGGTGTGGGAGGGTGTCTTTGAAGCTGGGGAAGGCTGATCTGGATGAGAGCAAGTGACTCTTACAGCACTTTTCCTTCACAGTAAAATTCTTTAACATTTGTCATTAACTAATTTGCGGATTCTCTGTTTACTGACCTTCCCCCCTTCCTGCCCCCAACACACACACACCAGATATTACCTCCATGATGCTGGATTTGGTCACTGCAACATATCCAGCACCTAGCACCTGGTGTGCACTTAATAAGTATCTGTTGAATAAATGAGCAAATTTAAAGTTTCCTGTGGAAGAAGATTCTTTATGTCCCTCTCTCCTTTGGAATAAATTCCATTGTTGGGGTAGGATTTCAGGGGCCATTGAGGTGAGGGGGAAGGCATCAGACAGCTTTATTTCTGATGTAATTGGATTAGAGCATGTGGCCTGGATGTGTAACTACATGCACTTCCTAACGCCCCCAGACTGAAGAGACTTACCAGCACCCACCCCTCATCCCCAGCTGAATAATCAGAGGCCTCCCTGACCAGGTCAGGCCACACCATGTATGGCAGAAATCAGATTAAAATAAGCCTGTTCTATGGACAGGCAACTCCAAAAGGAGTAAAAGTGGAGGGGGTGGGCTTCCCTGGTGGTGCAGTGGTTGAGAATCTGCCTGCTAATGCAGGGGACACGGGTTCGAGCCCTGGTCTGGGAGGATCCCACATGCCGCAGAGTAACTAGGCCCGTGAGCCACAACTACTGAGCCTGCGCGTCTGGAGCCTGTGCTCCACAACAAGAGAGGCCGCGATAGTGAGAGGCCCGTGCTCCGCGGTGAAGAGTGGCCCCCGCTTGCCACAACTAGAGAAAGCCCTAGCACAGAAACGAAGATGCAACACAGCAAAAATAAATTAATTAATTAATAAACTCCTACCCCAACATCTTCTTTAAAAAAAAAAAAAGTGGAGGGGAGCTGGCTGAGCCACACGTGTTCAGGTCCTCCCAAAGCCAATCAAATAAGTTGCTTTCTCTCACTCTCCACACGTGGGGAGGAATGAGCTGAGCAATGGATTAAGTACAGGTCAGATGCATCATTTCATCCTGGAAAGACCCACCTCCATCAGATCAGCAATCAGTTAGCCAAGGGTCTGGTGAACCCCAGGCTGGGGTCATGACGCTGAGCCTACAAAGGGCCGGCCCAGCTCAGTGTGACAGGTGACCAAGAGAGGGCCCTCCAGACCTGGCCTGAGCTGCCACATCAGGAGACAGGGAAGATGTCTTCATGCTTCAAACCAGGCTGATGGCCTCCACAGTGCCACTGGAGACAGAAAGGCCACACACACAAACAGTTCCTAGGGCACTGCCTAGCCAGCTTGGGAAATGTCCCCAGGTTCCCGTGTAAATGTCAATGGAGCCACTCACTGGAGCAGGTGAGAGAGTGGCCACAGCCTGAAGGTCAAATGACTGCTCAGGCTTGTCTGGAAATGAGACCCTTATCCAAGGTCCTGAAGGGTATGGAGGGAGCAGGGAGCAGGCAGGTCCTACACACTCAGTCAGTCCTCAACAAGTCAGTCCTCAGCCTCCTTCTCTCATGCCCCTTGTTCCCCTCCCTTCCTTCTGGTACCTCATCTCTCTGCCTAAATTTCCCAGTGCTCTTGTACCTCTGGTTTCCCAGAGCCCACCCAGACCTGCCCTCCCTGAAGCGTCCCCCAAAATCACAAAATTAAGTCTCCACTTTTCCCATAATTATTCCCATCCCCAAAATTCAATCTCCCTCAAGGAAGTTACACTAGATATTAGGAAGAAAACATATCATCGAGTTAATTTACACAAAGTCTCCCCTGTTTTGGTCCAAAACACAATTTAGTAGAATTCCACCCGCAGGTGTGTCCCCTCTTTGCCTCTGCATGTGATCACCTGTGAATGTAATTTCTGGGATGTTGCAGCAAGTTGCAATCCCATGGGACACTAATCTTGTGCTGAAGCTGACACTGATGCTAGCAGAATAGAAGAAGAAAGGAATCTGGGTCCTCGATGACATAATTGAGTTGATGATTGTGACATGCCTGGAGCCTGCCTGCCCTTATCTTCCTATAGATTTCTTGTCATGTAATACAGTAATTTCTTATTACTGTATTACTTATTACTAAATTCCCCCAGGATTAGGGGGAGTGTGTAAATCAAGCAAATGTAAGATCAGATTCTGGCTTTATTTAAAATTTCAATATTTTGCTCACTGTGAAATTTTTGCATTAATGTTGACTTTTTTAAACATTGCATTTAAATGGTATTAGTCTTTATTACTGACTTTTTTGGTGCCCTCCCCCAAATTTGCACCCAAGGCGAGTCCCTCAGTTACTTTACCCTAGTCCTGGCCCTGCTACTTTTTGTTGCAACTTTTGTTACTCACAGCAAAAATCATCATCAGAATGAAAAAAGGGGGGGCAGAATTTGATAAAAGCTGTTAAGGAAATTCGTTATCCATATGAGGTAAATGTTGAAGTGAAGACAGGCCTGGGTAAATGCCTACGTGCTAAACCTGCACTGCAGGAAGGAGGGAGAACAAATGCACGGAGGTGAGTTACTGAGCCACAGCCCTGCAACCAAAACAGCTCACTGCTTGGTCTCGCAGGACGCCTCCCAAAAGGTGACATGAAAGCACTGTGTCTTGGAACTCCACAGAGGAGCACAGACAAGCAATATAAAGGCTGGTTTTCCCCTTCCCCTCTTTTCTTTCTTGGTAGAAGTCCACCTGCTGGGGCTTTGACTCCCTCGCACTCCCTGGTTCTGTGTGCCTCCAGGCAGCCCCTGCAGAAGTTCCAAGCCTCACCAGGTCCCATCTACTCAGGGTGCAGGTATGACGGACTCTCCTTCTCAGTCAGTGCCACACGAGAGCTCCTTAGTCTATGGCCTCAGTGGCCATGGCTTTATAACCATGAGAGCAAAGAGAACCATTGCCAGGGTAACTCTGGCCAGGAAACAGGGCAGGTAGCCACTCCAGGCAGAGCCAAGGAGATTTGAGATGGCATATAAACTGGCTCTGCTACGGATCCTCGCCTCCCATTTTACACAAAAATAATTCCCAGAGCATTAAAGACTTAACGATTCTTCAAAGAACAATAAGCTACAAAAATACTGGAGGAAAATAAAAGAGCATAGCTGTATCATCTGGGAGTAGGAAAGGCTTGCTTAAACAAGATGAAAAAAGCAAAATCATAAGAAAAAGCATTATCAATTGTACTAGGAATTAAGCTTTTTATAAACAGTGGTTCTCAACTGGGGGTAATCTTGCCTCCCGGGCGACATTTGGCGATATATTTTCCCTGCCAAAACTGGGGAAGTGAGGTGGGATACCATTGGCATCTAACGCCCTGAAACCAGGGATGCTGCTACATGTCCTACAATGTCCAGGGCAGCCTTCACAACAGAGACTTATCCAGCCCAGTCTGTCAGTAGCATCAAGGTTGAGAAACCCAACCATAAACAAGGTTAACAGACAAGTTAAAGACAGAGAAAAGCTGTTTGGCATATATGTCCCCAATAAAAGATTAGAGTCTACTATGGAGAGAGACTTACAAATCAATAAGAAAAAAACGTCAACAGAAAAATGAGATATTCCGCAACCTTTCAGTTGGTAAAAGTTTTAAAAATCTAACAATATCAAGTGATAATGAGAATTTAGGAAGACTCACATATACAGCTGGCAAACATGTAAACAGCTGCCCAGTAAAGCAAGTTATTTGACAGAATATTTTTCAGATTTGAAATGTTCATATCCCACTAATGGAACGTCAGCAAATGTGAGGTGTGCCTTTATTAGATCCATTCCTGAGAACACAGGTGTGAGCGCCTCTTGGCGTCTTCCTGACAATAGGATTTGGAGCTCTCTTTAACTTAACTTCAACCATGCAGACAAGAATAAAACAGAAGGAAGGCATGTGATTGGCCATGTGGACAAAGCCGTATTTCTACCTGGACTGTTCACCTTGCAACTATTATGTGAGAGAATATAAATGTCTATTTTCTTTAATCAGCTGTATTGGGGGTCCTCTTTGCTGAAGTAGCTTGCTTTTACCCAACTAACACAGTTGACCCTTGACCAACGTGAGGGTTAAGGGGGCCAAACCCCCTGCAGGATCTCACATCCATAGTTCCACATCCAGGGGTTCATGCACTTATTTACATATTTTCTGGTACATGTTTAGTGAAAAAATCCACATATAAGTAGACCCGTGTGGTTCAAACCCAGAGGGTTCAAGGGTCAACTGTACAATGTAGGTGTGTGCGGTGTATGTAAAAGCACAGAGAAAGATCTGGAAGACTACACACAAAGCTCATAGTTTCCTCTGGGCTGGGGGATGGGTTTGAGATCAGTGGTCAAAGAACTCTTTCTGCAATGTTTCTCTTTTAAATAAGAGAAGGTATTCACACACTGTGCATTTTTAAAAGATATCTTTTTAAAAGAAGTGACCAAGATCATGTTGCCAAAACCCATTCAACAAATGGTAACTACTGTCGGTAAGAGGCAGGTACAAGATAACTGAGAGTGTACACCTTGTTCTCAGGAGAGCCAGGTCTGCAGGCACGTTCCAAAGTCTGCTGCCGGACCTTGATCAAGTTGCTTCATCTCTGAGACTAAGTTTCTTCAGGCACAAAATAAGGACAATACTGCTTCCCTCACATGGCTGTTGTGAGGAATAAAGGAGATAAAGTATGTAAAATTCTTAGAACGGTCCCTGTCATTTGGAAAGCATTCAATAAATAGAAGCTGTTATTATTATTAGGATATGTGTGAAAAGCAAAAGAAGAGCTCTCTGTTTTACTAGAAACGTATTTGTGAAAATAAAAATGAAAGGGTTATATAGCTGGCAAAGAAGGACAAAAACAAAATTGAGTTCCATTCACGTGCATGTGTTGAGCACCTATTATGTGCTAGAGGAGTACGACCTAGTCTCCTGCCCCTAAGAAGCTCAGAGTCTAGTTGTGGAGACAGATGAAACTAAATCTGTAAATACGATGTAGAACCTCTAATCTACACAAAAAGAGAAATTGGCCGTGCCTTCTATAGTTCATTGGAGAGACTGGACTAGGAGGGCTTTCAAAGGGAAGATAATAGAAAACATGAATAGAAGTTTCAGAGGCAGAAAAAGTCAGGACAAGGCAGTATGGGCAAGCAGAAGCCTTGTGCAAAGAGATGAAACAGGGCACCACCACCGTTTGCTGGAATCTAGACATGAAAGTAGTAGCAGGGGTGAGAAAGAAGACTCTAGAGGCATCACAGGCCCAAACAGGAAGGCCTTGAATGCCATCTTTAAGATCTAGCAGCAGGATGGAGGGTGGATATGAAAGGAGCAAAGCTGCGAAGCAGGAGAAAAAGGAGGGAGCTACTGCTGAAATTAGAGCAATGAACACAGTAAGAGCAAAAGAGAGCCAGAAGAGAGGCTATGGAAGCAGCAAAATCCAAAGTAATTGATGCATTGGACATGGGGAAAAAGAAAAAGGAAGAAGCTGAGGATGGCCGTCCGGTTTCTAGCCAGCACGACTGGTTGTATCTCTAAAACACAGAGCTCAGGAGGTGGAGGAGAGAGCCATGCAGCAGGTCTATTTATAAGTTCGGCGTAAGGACGAGCCAGCCGATTGCTGAGCTGCCAGGTCTGAGGGTGTGAATGCTTGGGTGGCATCACCAGATACTGGAGCGTGATGCTGGACAAGGCAGCTACTGGCCTCTGCTCTCCACTGAACCCTGGAAATGGCATCTACCTCATGGCCCATGACCAAGTGCTTAAATATGTCCGAGAATGGCCCAACTCACGTCTAAATGCAGCTGTGTCTTTCATGAGCATTTCTGTTTTCATTTAAACCTCATCAGCTGCAAGGGTTGCAGAGACAGAAGATGGAAATGGGTTATCCTGTATTAGAGTCCCTGGTATCCGAGTGCCTAATGTTTAATATTTTCAGTTAAATCATGAGGAAATAGTTATGCAAACCATAATTTTGCTATCCACTGGGAAATTATTAGCTTATTATCCTTAAGAGACTTGTACCAGGGCATCTAAATCTTTAGATAAGGAGCTAATTTAATTTTAGTTCCCCTTCTGCTAAGATTTCATACTCTGGGGTAATATATACAAAAAAGGGAAAACATGTGAGGTCTCTGGGTCAAGAATACTAGCATGATTATTAATGAGTAGAAATTTAGCTGTTTTACTTCTTAAAACTCTAAAGTTCCCTCTCACCCACTATCTCATTTATTCTTAAAGATAATATAAAGCAAAAATTCCAAAAACAATATAGCTAAGTTATACGTGAGGCAAACTGCATTTGGGGAAAAGTCTTATTTTTATAAGTGTATATTACCAAACTTATAACACTTTGAATTATAGAGTTCTGTGGCTGAAACAGACCATTCCAGAGAGCATCACTTGTTTTAAAGGTGAAACAAAGGCTCAGAGCAGATAAATAGCTTAGTGAAGTTCACACAGTTGAGTTGTAGCAAAGAAAGGACTAGTTTCCAGGTTTTCAATCATCCATCTAGAATTCTCTCCTCCACCTCATCCTATTTCCATTATTGACACCTATTCATTCTTTTACAGTGCACGTTTCAATTTTAAAACTAAAAAATTTTCATTATCCCTAGTTAGCCAAACCCATCTCCCTAATCTCTGCTTTCTGCTGGTTTTTCTAAAGTTCATAAACTTACCATCCTTAAAAACAAAAAAAACGAAAGAGCATGCCTCTGATCCTGCCTGCCCCTCAAGCTCCCTCCTCCCTTCACAGCCCAGCTTTCCGAGCGAAGGTCCACACTCACGCTCTCCTCTTTCTTCCCCCCATTCATTCCTCAGCCCACTGCCATCTGGAGCCTGTTGTTGCCACTCCCAGAAACTCTTCTCACTGCAGTCACTCAGGATCTCACACCTGGCAATGCCCAAGGACCTGTCCTTGCTGGACGTCCCTGCTGCACGTGACGGTGTTGGCCATGTCTTCCTTTGTGAAAAACTGTCTCATCCTGGGCTCTGTGATGCCAGCTTTTCGGTGCTTCCTTCCTTCCTTCTCAGTCTCCCTCATGGGCTCTCTGCTTTTATGAGTAGGCAGGGCTGTGAGGCATGGGTGAGTGGACCTGGCAAGGAGCGGAAGGGAGACACAACCATCCTCAGATACAGCTCCTCTTGACATCCTGCAGCCACCACCCCAACTCAGTAGTCCTGCCTTTCCTTCCTTCATTGATTCACTCAACAAGTATTTGTCAAGCACCAACCATATGCCAAATACTGTACCTGACCCTGGGGATGCAGCTATGAAAGATGAGAGTGTAGTTTTTCTGCCTCGAGTTTGTACCGGCCTCCAATTCACTCCCCTCCAACCCATCCATCTTCTGGAAAGATCTGACAGGTCCTGTCACTCCCTTCTGATGAAATCCCTCCAATGGCTGGCTCTCTTTTTAAGCCCAGCTCCTCAGCATGGCATATATCTGGTTTTAATCTATCTGTCTGGCCATTCTCCACAGCGAACACTCCAATCACACAGAACAGCTCACAATTTCCCAAACACACACACCCTTTCATGCCTCTTTGCCTTTACATACTCTGCCTCTCTCCCTCCCTCTAGAACACCCTTACTTATCTTCCTTGTGTGGCAAAATTTGCTTTGTCCTTCACAGCTGAGCAAAAATGTCATCTCCCCTATGACGCCTTGTCAGCACCCCATCTGTTGTTCCCATTGTACAAACTCGTTAAATCACTTATCACTTTAAATTGAAATTGTTTTTTCATGTCAGCCTTTTCAATAGACTGTGAGCTCTGAGAACAAAAACTACATATTATTTATTTTCACACATACTTAATGCCTAGCAAAGTCCCCGGTAGACAGTTATTAACACAGACACCAACAAAAACGTGTAGAATTAATTACTCTATTTTCAGTGGTACCACAAATCCTTGGTACTTGTGCATCCCATCAACATTTAATATGTCCTGGGTTGATTCCATGTTCTTTACCATTGTCTACATCTCACTCCTTCTTTTTGTTCTATTTATGTACTTCAAGAGGAAAAGGCAAAACCTGACATCTTTTCTTATCCCTCAGGCTCCTCTTCTTTATTATATTGAAACCAAACTTCTTAAACCACAAAAGACTTTTGGTTCAAGCCCCTCCTCCTGTAGATAGCAATGAGGACAGATTTCCTTTCACTGGATTTGATTTATTCCTTCATAATGGAATAAAAATCAACTTCATGGAAATGGTACATACAACCAGAGGAAATGCAATGACTAATGAGTGAGATATTACATAACAAAACAGCTTAATTGGCTATTCTTGATTTAAAAAGCACAGCCTCTACAGTTTACAATGTTTCATTTCCTTTCATTCTTTCTAATTTTGTCATTGTGTAGTAATTACTACATACCCCTCTTTGAAAATTGTGCCTTCTGCTCAGCCTATTCCTGCCCTTGTAAATGAACCACGCCCACACACCAGACCTCATTGGGATTGAATTAAAAAGTCACTGCACAAAAAAGCAGGTCATTGCTCTGCCTCCAGGACGCTGTCCCCTCCCCTGCCCACTTGTGCATCCCATTATTTCTCCCACTCAGTGTTTAGGTTCCTTCACACTCCCACATTTGGGGTTTGTACCATGGCCACATACTTTCTTACCAACCGTGAATCGATGATTCTGTTTGGACTAGCTGTCCCTCCCCCCCATGATAGCCCCCAGCAGTGCCCTGCCTCAGGCCACAGAGAAGCACCCTCAGAAGCACAAGCTTCAAGGAGCACCTCCCCCCACCCCAACAGGGGAGGGAGATTGACAGGTGTCATTGCTGAGCACAGTCTTACCTGCACACTTTTTAAACTCCCCCTCTCATTATCTTGCAAACTGTAGCCTCATAAAAGTCTACCCTGCCCCCGCCAGCCTCTCCCATCCTCCCCTCTCCTACTCCAGCCTCTCTCTCCCACTCCAGCCTCTCTCTCCCATGAGGACACCACGTGCCCTCCATGGGGTGAGAGGCGGGATATGTGTGCTCTGCACTGTCCACTTCAACTCCTAGACATTCCCTCCACATGCACCTCTATTTTTTTTAAACATCTTTACTGGAGTATAATTGCTTTAAAATGGTGTGTTACTTTCTGCTGTATAACAAAGTGAATCAGCTATATGCATACATATATCCCCATATCCCCTCCCTCTTGCATCTCCCTCCCACCCTCCCTATCCCACCCCTCTAGGTGGTCACAAAACACGGGGCTGATCACCCTGTGCTATGCGGCTGCTTCCCACTAGCTATCTATTTTACATTTGGTAGTGTATATATGTCCATGCCACTCTCTCACTTCATCCCAGCTTACCCTTCCCCCTCCCCATGCCCTCAAGTCCATTCTCTACGTCTGCGTCTTTATTCCTGTAGTGCCCCTAGGTTCTTCAGAACTTTTTTTTTTTTAGATTCCATATATATGTGACAGCACACGGTATTTGTTTTTCTCTTTCTGATTTACTTCACTTCGTATGACAGACTCTATGTCCATCTACCTCACTACAAATAACTCAATTTCATTTCTTTTTATGGCTGAGTAATATTCCATTGTATATATGTGCCACATCTTTATCCATTCATCTGTCGATGGACACTTAGGTTGCTTCCATGTCCTGGCTATTGTAAATATAGCTGCAATGAACATTGTGGTACATGATTCTTTTTGAATTATGTTTTTCTCAGAGTATATGGCCAGTAGTGGGGTTGCTGGATTGTATGGTAGCTCTATTTTTAGTTTTTTAAGGAATCTCCATACTGTTCTCCATAGTGGCTATATCAATTTACATTCCAACCAACAGTGCAAGAGGGTTCCCTTTACTCCACACCCTCTCCAGCATTTACTGTTTGTAGATTTTTTTGATGATGGCCATTCTGACCGGTGTGAAGGGATACCTCACTGTAGTTTTTTTTTTTGAGAGGGATTGCATTGAATCTGTAGATTGCTTTGGGTAGTATAGTCATTTTCACAATGTTGATTCTTCCAATCCAAGACCATATTATATCTCTCAATCTGTTTGTATCATCTTTGATTTCTTTCATCAGTGTCTTATAGTTTTCTGCATACAGGTCTTTTGTCTGCTTAGGTAGGTTTATTCCTAGGTATGTTATTCTTTTTGTTGCAGTGGTAAATGGGAGTGTTGCCTTAATTTCTCTTTCAGATTTTTCATCATTAGTATATAGGAATGCAAGAGATTTCTGTGCATTACTTTTGTATCCTGCTACTTTACCAAATTCATTGATTAGCTCTAGTAGTTTTCTGGTAGCATCTTTAGGATTCTCTATGTATAGTATCATGTCATCTGCAAACAATAACAGTTTTACTTCTTTTCCAATTTGGATTCCTTTTATTTCTATTTCTTCTCTGATTGCTGTGGCTAAACCTTCCAAAGTTTTGTTGAATAATAGTGGTGAGAGAGGAAAACCTTGTCCTGTTCCTGATCTTTGAGGAAATGCTTTCAGTTTTTCACAATTGAGAACGATGTTGGCTGTGGGTCTGTCATAATGGCCTTTATTATGTTGAGGTAAGCTCCCTCTATGCCTACTTTATGGACAGTTTTTATCATAAATGGGTGTTGAATTTTGTCCAAAGCTTTTTCTGCATCTATTGAGAGGATCATATGGTTTTTATCCTTCATTTTTTAAATATGGTGTACCACATTGATTGATTTACATATACTGAAGAATCCTTGCATTCTTGGGATAAACCCCACTTGATCATGGAGTATGATCCTTTTAGTGTAATGCTGGATTCTGTTTGCTAGTATTTTGTCAAAGGTTTTTACATCTATGTTCATCAGTGATATTGGCCTGTAGTTTTCTTTCTTTGTGACATCCCTGTCTGGTTTTGGAATCAGGGTGATGGTGGCCTCGTAGAATGAGTTTGAGAGTGTTCCTCCCTCTGCTATATTTTGGGAGAGTTTGAGAAGGATAGGTGTTAGCTCTCCTCTACATAGAATGCACCTGTGAAGCCATCTGGGCCTGAGCTTTTGTTTGTTAAAAGATTTTTAATCACAGTCTCAATTTCAGTGCTTGTGACTGGTCTATTTATATTTTCTATTTCTTCCTGGTTCAGTCTCAGAAGGTTGTACTTTCTAAGAATTTGTCCATTTCTTCCAGGTTGTCCATTTTATTGGAATAGAGTTGCTTGTAGTAATCTCTCATGATCCTTTCTATTTCTGCAGTGTCAGTTGTTACTTCTTTTTCATTTCTAATTCTATTGATTTGAGTCTTCTCCCTTTTTTTCTTGATGAGTTTGGCTAATGGTTTATCAATTTTGTTTATCTTCTCAAAGAACCAGCTTTTAGTTTTATTGATCTTTGCTATCGTTTCCTTCATTTCTTTTTCATTTATTTATGACCTGATCTTTATGATTTCTTTCCTCCTAACTTTGGGGTTTTTTTGTTCTTTTCTCTCTAATCGCTTTAGGTGTAAGGTTAGGTTGTTTATTTGAGATGTTTCTTGTTTCTTGAGGTAGGATTGTATTTCTATAAACTTCCCTCTTAGAACTGCTTTTGCTGCATCCCATATATTTTGGGTGGTCATGTTTTCACTGTCATTTTTTTCTATGTATTTTTTGATTTCCCCTTTTACTTCTTCAGTGATCTCTTGGTTATTAAGTAGTGTATTGTTTAGCCTCCATGTGTTTGCATTTTTTACAGGTTTTTTCCTGTAACTGATATCTAGTCTCATAGCATTGTGGTCGGAAAAGATACTTGATATGATTTCAATTTTGTTAAATTTACCAAGTCTTGATTTGTGACCCAAGATATGATTTATCCTGGAGAATGTTCCATAAGCATTTGAGAAGAAAGTGTATCCTGTTGTTTTTGGATGGACTGTCCTATAAATATCAATTAAGTCCATCTTGTTTAATGTATCATTTAAAGTTTCTTTTTCTTATTTATTTTCATTTTGGATGATCTGTCCGTTGGTGAAAGTGGGGTGTTAAAGTCCCCTACTATGATTGTGTTACTGTTGATTTCCCCTTTTATGGCTATTAGTATTTGCCTTACGTATTGAGATGCTCCTATGTTGGGTGCATATATATTTTCAATCGTTGTATCTTCTTCTTGGATTGACCCCTTGATCATTATGTAGTATCCTTCTTTGTCTCTTGTAATAGTCTTTGTCTTAAAGTCTGTTTTGTCTGATATGAGAATTGCTAGTCTAGCTTTCTTCTGATTTCCATTTGCATGAAATATCTTTTTCCACCCCTCACTTTCAATCTGTATGTGTCCCTAGGTCTGAAGTGGATCTCTTGCAGACAGCATATATATGGGTCTTGTTTTTGTATCCATTCAGCCAGTCTATGTCTTTTGGTTGGAGCATTTAATCCATTTACATTTAAGGTAATTATTGATACGTATGTTCCTATTACGGTTTTCTTAATTGTTTTGGGTTTGTTTGCGTAGGTCTTTTCCTTCTCTTGTGTCTCCTGCCTAGAGAAGTTCCTTTAGCATTTGTTGTAAGGCTGGTTTGGCGGTGCTGAATTCTCTTAGCTTTTGCTTATCTGTAAAGGTTTTAATTTCTCCATAGAAGCTGAATGAGATCCTTGCTGGGAGAGTAATCTTGGTTGTCGGTTTTTCCCTTTCATCACTTTAAATATGTCCTGTCACTCCCTCTGGCTTGCAGAGTTTCTGCTGAAAGATCAGCTGTTAACTTTATGGGGATTCCCTTGTATGTTATTTGTTGTTTTTCCCTTGCTGCTTTCAATACTTTTTCTTTGTATTCAATTTTTGATAGTTTGATTAATATGTGTCTTGGTGTGTTTCTCAGATTTATCCTGTATGGGACTCTCTGATCTTCCTGGACTTGATTGACTATTTCCTTTCCCATATTAGGGAAGTTTTCAACTATAATCTCTTCAAATATTTTCTCAGTCCCTTTGTTTTTCTCCTCTTCTTCTGGGACCCCTATAATTCAAATGTTGGTGCATTTAATGTTGTCCCAGAGGTCTCTGAGACTGTCCTCAATTCTTTTCATTCTTTTTTCTTTATTCCTCTCTCTGGTAGTTATTTCCACTATTTTATCTTCCTGGTCACTTATCCATTCTTCTGCCTCAGTTATTCTGCTATTGATTCCTTCTAGAGAATTTTAAATTTCATTTATTGTGTTGTTCATCATTGTTTGTTTGCTCTTTAGTTCTTCTAGGTCCTTGTTAAACGTTTCTTGTATTTTCTCCATTCTTTTTCCAAGATTTTGGATCATCTTTACTATCATTACTCTGAATTCTTTTTCAGGTAGACTGCCTATTTCCTCTTCATTTGTTTGGTCTGCTGGGTTTTTACCTTTTTCCTTCATCTGCTGCATATTTCTTTGTCTTCTCATTTTGCTTAACTTACTGTGTTTGGGGTCTCCTTTTCACAGGCTGCAGGTTCACAGTTCTCGTTGTTTTAGGTGTCTGCCCCCAGTGGCTAAGGTTGGTTCAGTGGGTTGTGTAGGCTTCCCGGTGGAGGGGACCAGTGCCTGTGTTCTGGTGGATGAGGCTGGATCTTGTCTTTCTGGTTGGCACAACCGCGTCCAGTGGTGTGTTTTGGGGTGTCTGTGAACTTATTATGATTTTAGGCAGCCTCTCTGCTAATGGGTGGGGTTGTGTTCCTGTCTTGCTAGTTGTTTGGCAGGGAGTATACAGAACAGGAGCTTCCTGGTCATTGAGTGGAGCTGGGTCTTAGTGTTGAGATGGAGATCTCTGGGAGAGCTTCAGTGTTTGATATTACGTGGAGCCAGGAGGTCTCTTGTGGACCAATGTCCTGAACTCAGCTCTCGCACCTCAGAGGCACAGGCCTGACACCCAACCAGAGCACCAAGACCCTGTCAGCCGCACAGCTCAGAAGAAAAGAGAGGGAAAAAAAGAAAGAAAGAGAAAAAAATAAAATAAAGTTATTAAAATAAAACATAAAATAAATTACTAAAAATTAAAAAAAAATTTAAGTATTAAAAAGAAAGATAGAAAGAAGAGAGCAACCAAACCAAAAAATAAATCCACCAATGATAACAAGTGCTACAAAGTATAGTAAAAAAAAAAAAAAAAGGACAGACAGAACCCTAGGACAAATGGTAAAAGCAAAGCTATACAGACAAAATCACACAAAGAAGCATACGCATACACACTCACAAAGAGAGAGAAAGGGAAAAAAATATATTTATCCTTTGGGAAGTCTGAGGTCTTCTGCCACCATTCAGTAGGTGTTCTGTAGGAGTTGTTCCACATATAGATGTTTTTCTGATGTATTTGTGGGGAGGAAGGTGATCATGTCTTACTCCTCCGCCATCTTGAAGTTCTCTCCCACATCCACCTCTTGTTAAACCCTATCCCACCGAAGGTCCTGCCATCTGACCACTTATTCACTAGCTGTCATTCATTAAAGACTTTAAGTAGCTGGATCACGAGAAACTGTCAGCTCTCCAAACTGTTTCTCTCTCAGATTTATAACTCAAAATCTCTGTCTGACCCACCCTCTCTCCTCTCAATTTATATGCTAATCATTCCCACCACCTTTGTTTTGCAAATTCATTAGGACCTCTGGTCCAACAACCCACACACTGCTATGCATCCATCTCCTCCTTTCCCCTTCCTCTGCTTTGACTCCACGCTCCTGACGTCAACAATTCCCTCTCCAATATTTGCAATTTCCATTCTGGTCTGCACTTTCACAGCACCTGCCCAGTTAAACCCTAGGTGGTGAATCAAGCTATGTGCTTTCTTGGTGCTTACATTAGGAACATAAGTACTGGAGAAAATCACGTGTGGGAGGGCAGGATTTTCTTTTCTGTCACCCACTTATCTTCTTCCTCTCATTGTCCAGGTGACCTTCATGAAGGGAAAGCTAAGGGTCCATCCTCAGTCGTCACCTTACCTGGTTTCTAACACAGCCCATGTTTCAGATTTTCCTCTAACCTCACAGTTACTCCTTCTCATCATCTGGACTGCTTCCTCCTCATCTCTCTGACCTCTTACTAGACAGGAGCACCCAGCTTCAGTCTTCATCCCTTGTCAACTCCTCCTTATCTCTACTCACTTCTCTGATAATTAGCTTCTGGCTTTAAATACCACCTGGATGCTGTTGACTCTCAATGTCTATGTCTACCTCTCCCCTGAATTCCAGATATGCCTTTTGGAATTTTGCCTTAGATATCTCAGAGGCATCTCAAATTTCAAATGCTTCAAAGCCAGTTCTCTACCTGCCCACTCAGCCCCACCTTTTTTGGTATTAACATAGTCTTTCCATCACGATAAAAGGCAACTTCATCATTCTATCTTTCTTGGGTCAAAAACTTAGTCATCCTTGACTCAACAATTTCCTTTAAACCTCTGTCTAATCTGTCATCTAATCCTATCAGCTCTCTATCCTGCTCTCCTCTTTGTAGGAGGCCAGAGAACATTACCGTTTATTTATAGTCCTTTCATCTCAACCATTAATGACATCATTTAAATGCAGTGGTCAGAAGGAAACAAGTTTGCTGTGG
>NW_020172984.1:2334354-2381129 GCF_003031525.2 Neophocaena asiaeorientalis asiaeorientalis | reverse complement strand
ATGTGATTGGTCTGCTCCTGGCCCCCACCCAGGTGATTCTAACGTGCAGTCAAGTTTTAGGGCTTAAAGAGAGACCTGGTGAAAATCATTAGTATTAATCAGTGTTTAAATGTCAAGTAGATTTCAGAATCAGTATCACACACTAAAAACAATATCTCCCGAATTAAAATAAACAATAATAATAATTAAAACTGGAAATCTATACCAATATGTTCTATTCTTTTTGAATAGGCCTTATAATTTCAATCTTTACTTTTATAATCTTTTCTTTCTCATTTTTATAAGAATCTTTTTTATTAGTTCTATATACTGATCATTTGATGAGAAAATTGTACTCCCGGCTAAAAATTGGCCAGATTATCACCAGATCTCGGCTCTGGATCCTTTCTGTGTTTTCTTTTCAAGCACTGACATTTCTCTGAATCTTGAGGGAAATGAGCTGAAAAGCTCATCCCAATGTTAGGCAGGGTTGAAGGACTATAACAATTTAAGAAGGCCAGTTTTATTATCTTGATTTTCTTTTTCAGTTCTCGAGCATTTTCCTCTGAAGGCATCAGGCTGTGGGGTGACAAGTTTGCATTTTTTTAATGATAAGTTAACAAACAAGGGGAAAGAGACAATTGAGAAGTTAAAAAATGATAGGGAAAAACAACTCAAAGAGTGGTGGGTGAGAGGAAGGAGGAAAAAAGAGGCAAAGGAGGTGAAGGCTGGCACTTCTCAGTTCCTGCTATCAGAGGAAGTTGGGAAAACAGGTGAGCAGCTGGTGGACACTGTCATGTGGGGGAGGGGGCATCATTACATCAGAACCTACCATTTCTCCTCCCCATCCTAATTTCTATTTTCCTCTGATTCAAAGTTGTTAGAATCTGTGCAATAAAGTGTTTGCAGTCTTATTTCCCCTGAGAAGTTCCCTATGGATGTCACAATTGTACATCGAACAAATATTTATACTTATGCAGTTGCATAACATTGAAATAAGAATTTAGCATTAAAAAAAACCCTGTTTACTAGAATTGAAGGATACTTTAGATTAATCCAAAAATACAGATTGATTTGCCTAACAGTAATATTAAATTTTTCCCATGATGCTAATTATTCCAGGGATATACCAGAGCAAGCTTGTCTTAATCTGAAACCTAAACTGTATTGCTTTTAAAACATGTCAACCACAGTGCAATCAAGGAAAACAACTTCTTGTTTAAACAAAACAAAACAAAACAAAAAACAAAGGAGAATAGAGTAAACTCAATTTTGTGAGTAAACAATTCTGTGGTGCATTTTACTTGTTTGTTTTATTTTATTTTATTTTATTTTATTTTATTTTTTTTTTGCAGTACGCGGGCCTCTCACTGCTGTGGCCTCTCCCGTTGCAGAGCACAGGCTCCGGACGCGCAGGCTCAGCGGCCATGGCTCACGGGCCCAGCCGCTCCGCGGCATGTGGGATCTTCCCAGGCCGGGGCACGAACCCGTGTCCCCTGCATCGGCAGGCGGACTCTCAACCACTGCGCCACCAGGGAAGCCCTTATTTTATTTTTACACTTACTTTACCCCTCCTTGTACTTCCAAGCTTGAATTATGAGTACACTTCTCAAAATATTTTAAGCAAATGAAAAAATATTCATCACACTATTAAAACAAATATCCCCAAATATCTTCTATGGTCACAGTTTTCATATCTGAACATTTAAATATAACTCTGTGTATGACCAGTAATGCTTGTTTTTTTCTTCAATCATTTCTAATTTGACTGGTAAAACACAGAATTTTTCTATTTTTGAAAAATTGTCTAAAAAAAATAAGAACAAGCCTTTCTCTTCAATGTTACACATAAAGGACCTTCTTTGTCACCTTCTCTCCTGGAATGGTAACAAGCTGACCCTACCTTCCCTTCTCTAAACAAGGCAATGATGGTTCATGCAGGAAATTCAAATCTGGCCAGAGGCAACCCAGTGATTTTCCAGATGGAGGCAAAGGGAGAAAGCTGAGAAGCTCCGGGTATCTGCAGTCCGCAGAGCTGGGAGAAGTCGGCCACCCAGTGGAGGATGGAGGCCATGACGGTTACTTGTAATAGTTTGGTGCAGGTCTTTTGGGGCATCAAGAACTGCTTCTACGGGGTCCTGGGTCATAGCTTCCATTCGAGACATGGTGTACTATCGGGAAAATGCCAACAACAAGCATCCATATTTAAACCCAAGACACAAAATATTTTACAAATGACAACTATGCAGTAGTGTTCTATATAAGAGCATAAAGTAGTGCCACATAAAGTACTGAGTGTTTAACAAATCCTATCTCATTTCTACAGTGATTACCAATGTATTCTGTGTGTCTTTTCCTACTCAATAGCGAAAACAAGGTGGGAAGGATATTTATCCCCCATTACTATGATTAAAGTTGTACTTTTTCAGTATCTGCAGAGAATATTTTTCATCTGTTCAGATCCATGCAATAATGTACCTCAGTTTATGGCTCTCTTTCAAAAGTGACTGACATGTTCAAGCAAAGTTAAGGGATCGGCAAAAATGGGCAGAAGACCTAAATAGACATTTCTCCAAAGAAGATATACAGATTTCCAACAAACACATGAAAGGATGCTCAATCTCACTAATCATTAGAGAAATGCAAATCAAAACCACAACGAGGTACCACCTTATACCGGTCAGAATGGCCATCATCAAAACATCTACAAACAATAAATGCTGGAGAGGGTGTGGAGAAAAGGGAACCCTCTTGCACTGTTGGTGGGAATGTAAACTGATACAGCCACTATGGAGAACTATATGGAGGTTCCTTAAAAAACTAAAAATAAAACTATCAGACGACCCAGCAATCCCACTACTGGGCATATACCCTGAGAAAACCATAACTCAAAAACAGTCATGTACCACAGTGTTCATTGCAGCTCTATTTACAATAGGCAGGATATGGAAGCAAGCTAAGTGTCCATCGACAGATGAATGGATAAAGATGTGGCACATATATACAGTGGAATGTTACTCAGCCATAAAAAGAAACGAAACTGAGTTATTTGTGGTGAGGTGGATGGACCTAGAGTCTGTCATACAGAGTGAAGTAAGTCAGAAAGAGAAAAACAAATACTGTGTATGCTAACACATATATATGGAGTCTATTTTTTCTAAAAAAAAAAAAAAGTTTCTGAAGAACCTAGGGGCAGGACAGGAATAAAGACGCAGACATAGAGAATGGACTTGAGGACACAGGGAGTGGGAAGGGTAAGCGGGGACAAAGTGAGACAGTGGCATGTCCATATATACACTACCAAATGTAAAATATATAGCTAGTGGGAAGCAGCCACATAGCACAGGGAGATCAGCTCGGTGCTTTGTGACCACCTAGAGGGGTGGGATAGGGAGGGTGGGAGGGAGACGCAAGAGGGAGGAGATATGGGATATATGTATATGTATATCTGATTCACTTTGTTATAAAGCAGAAACTAACACACTATTGTAAAGCAATTATACTCCAATAAAGATGTAAAAAAAAAATAAAGTTAAGGGATCTGGACCTAGAGCCCAGGCCAGGCCGCCCATATACATTTGTGCTCTCTTCTTTTGGTTTCTTTTGTCACATTATTCCAGCTTGCTTTATGTTTTAAATGATTGTTTTTCAGGTACACATACAGGCATCTATTTGAAGGCATCAGTTCCACCCCTTCCCACCTCCAGTCCTGGTCCAGGTAGAGGTAACTCCCCGTACGTCTGTCAGCTGTTTCTTTGAATAAAATGCTTCTGCTGTTATTTTCAGATCTGTGGGGGGCAGACTGCCTAAGTTTGGGTTCCCTCAGAAGTAGACCATGAGACAAGGATTCAAGGGCAGGATGGGGAAGTAAGATGAGGTGGGGAAGGCAGCCAGGAAGGGGTACATCACCAAACCAGCTACCACTGTGGGCACCTGGAGCCAGACCCCAGGGCAAAATGGAGCCAGTGGACAACGGAGCCCAGGATCACTGGTTTAGGGCTGCTCCTGTCAGCAAAGTGAGTTCTGGCAGGCAAAACCCTGGAGCAAAGAAGTGCAGAAGCTGGCAACTGGACACAGAGCCGCTGTGTGCTGCCACGGGCAGGACCAGGTGTCTGGGCAGGGCACTGGTTGCACCCACTACAGCCATCGTACCTCGATGAGCAAGTCCCTAGCACACACCCTACTTCCCCTTCCCATCCTCCCAATACCACCATTTTTTAATCCTTCTTTGGAAATCCTTGTAACTTTCAGTATATACTAACAGCTTTCTTTTTTGTTCCATCCACAATAGGCAGCATCTCATCCTCTAAGATGAAGACTTGCAGACACCACCCCACCAACCAGCCTCCCATCTCTCACCTTCTGATTATATTTTCTTTCTCAGTTGCATTGTTCTATAGCTATACTAAGATCTGGGAGTTCAGCCTATAGTTTAATTTTAAAAGTGCATTTAAGCGTCCGTGCCCAAGCCTCGCGGGTCTGCGGCCGCAGCGCGAGGTGCTGGAGCTCGAGGGGCGGGGTTTGGGGTCGGGCTAGCTGCCGGCCCAGGAGTCAGGACATGTTCGACGCCATCGTGTTCACAGGGAAGGGTATCAGGAAGGCTATGAAGAAGGAATTAGTTTGGGTATGATTGAAGTAAGACAGTATGGCACATTACATGGAGCTAAAATCGGATCTGAGATCGGGTGCTACCAAGGTTTGGCATTTGCTCGGAGACGTCTCCTGCATGGTTCCGCCACTGAGAAAGACAGCAAAAAGATGAATGTCTTAGAATCGTTGATTGGAATGATTCAGAAATTCCCTTATGCTGACCCTACTTAATGATAAACTTCACGAAGACTTAGACAGAATTAGACGGAAATTTAAGCAGCTTTGTTCATTACTAAACGTTCAGCCCGACTTTAAAATTAGTGCAGAATGTTCCAGACTTTCATATTGAGGATGACAGATGCACAAAGACGAAACATCAAGGAACAGATGTTCATATGTTAAGTGTTTAAAAATGTGATTAAAGGCAAAACAATGATGGGGGATTCATTGTTTTTCAGGGAGGGTTCCAGCTTGGCCTGTGAACAGGCTTCCTTCCCCCGAGGTCTGCCGGGTCGCCTCGGTGCCCCCCATGGGGCCCCTCCACACAAGCCCGTCCTTTGTTGGGCCCTGTCTGCTCTGCTGTGTGAACATGGCCCTGGCAGAGCCCTCGCAGGGCTGCTCTTCTCTGGCCCAGAGACCAGGCCGCTGGCTCACGGGTTCTCATCACCTGGCAGGCCTGGCTGGATCTAGACTCCGGTTGGCTCTGGATAGGATAAACCTCCCCTTTACCCCCTGGGCTTTGGTCAGTGCTCAGAGGGACAGTTTTTTAAAAAATGAGAGCCACAGGGTTGACACGAAGCAGGTTAATGGGAAGGAGTGATGGGTTCTGTGACATTTATTGACCCTTGAGATGTGCCAGTGCTGTGACCTGCTTCTCATGTTTTATTTAGTCCCGTCAGGAACCCATGAGGTGGGCGTTATTCCCGTCTTATAGATGAGGAAACTGAGGCCCAAGAGACTGCCTGATCCAAGGGCACTGGGCGGCAGAGTTGGGACTCCAGCCCTGTCTCCTGGTGCCCGCTCTGGAACACACAGTCACACCCACAGGCTTGGGGTTCCTGCTTGCAGGTCCCTGCTATGCCCCGTGGAGTCCTGGGGCATTGTCCCCTGTGGCCATGGACGTGGGCATCTGGCTGAGAGGAGAGGCCAGCCCTGTCCCCAGGGAGCCAGGACGTGCTCTTCCTGTGTCCCCAGGTGGGTGGGGCTCTGCAGCATCAAAAATGGTCAAGAGGAGGAGACTCTAAGGCCACCCTTCTATGTGCAGAAACTTAGGAGCCTTACTGCAGCCTTCCTTTTAGTGTGAGTTCTTCTGTCTTCTGCCGGACTTAAAAGGCATCATCTGTACATACCGTACGGCCTCAGATGCCCCTTTGTCACAGACACCAGCAGCACTTATCTCTGGCTAGTGGGATGGAGGGGCTTTTGCTGTCATTTTCCTGGGTGGATTTTTGTGCTCCCTAAACTATCTGTTTGGATAATGTATTATTTTTATAATTGGAGAAAAAATAAACAGCATATTTTAAAGCAAAAAATAAGTGCATTTATGTGACTACACAGTATTTTTCACTGCAGAGCTGGTGTTTACTATAATTACATTTCTTTTGTATTCAGTCTTTTCCATTTTTCCTGAAGTTTCTTTTAATGTTCTTGCACTTTTTGCCTTTGTTTCATAATGACATTTTTCCTTAACCTCTTCTACCCATCAGGGATCAGGTGTTCTGCTGAACCCCTTTTCTCTGTGGAGTTTCTTTGCAGTGCCCTCCATGGTGCTGCTCCAGTCTGGACTCCTTCTCTCTGCACCTATTGTCAGCCTCAGACTTCCTGACACTGCTTTCCCTGGTTGGATCCACTGTTGCCTATATCCCGTTCTCCTTTTTTTCTTGGTATATTTACTCCCTAGTTTTACTTGATAGATCCTAAGAAATAATGTGCGGGAAGTAAACTTCCTTTCACTTTCAGTTTAGTAAACAGTTGCATTGCGTTTGACTTTAGATTATCACTTTTCTACTTTCTAGGGATACAGCTGCAAAATCTGATGCATTTTGATTCTTATTCCTTTGCAGATGGTCTGTGTTTCCTCCTCCATTTTTGGAAGCTTTTAAGATCTTTTCTCTTTACCCTTGGTGTTCTGAACTTTGCAATGGTGGGTCTAGATGTGTGTGCTGCCAGAGGTGCTTCCGAAGGCAGAGGCACAGGGAGAAATACCCTGGCTTCCCTCTTCCTCTGCCCTCCAGTCTCTTGCCAGTGCCCCCACTGGCCAGCTCCCCCTGGGAGCAGCAGACCTGAGAGCCTGGGAAACATTACCTGGAGGAGTCACATCTAGGAATACAGAGCAGGGTAGGGGAAGGGCAAGGGCAAGGGATAAATCTGAAGGCAGACAAGCCCAGGACCAGGGCAATTAAGACGACAAAATGTCACATAGAATACAATCTCACTTTGCTTTTTATGGTTTTAAAGGTTATAAAAGTAAAACATACTAGTTGTACAAATTCAAACAATATGTAGGTCTCCATTAAAAAGTGAAAGTCCTCATGCACAGCCCACCCATGATACTCCCTGCCCCAGAGAATAACACTGTGGGTTTCAGTAGAGATCCTATCTGTGCATTTACAAGCTTTATAGACACAGGCACATGTGATATGTACATAACACATTCTCACTGTTTCTTTTACATCCCCTTTGCTCAATTCTGTCAGGCTGATTAAGTTCTCATGTTTCCTTTGTCTTCTTTAAGTAGATTAGAAATTATACAGCTATTTTACAGTTTTGACTCAAACAGTTCAATGAAATATTCTATATAAAAATATATATGTATATATAAAATATGATGTGTCTCCATTACTCAGCCTAAGATGTAACAGTATTGCTGAAGTATCCAGAAAGCCCCCTAAATTATAACCCCCTCCCACCCAACAACAACCACTAATCTGAATGTTGCTTTTCTTAAAACTATATTTTAAACTATATGTTATTTTTAAATACTATACTGGTAACTAATTGTGGTGGGTTTTTTAAACTTATATGAAAGGTGACGTATCATAAGCATTCTTATACAACTTGCAATTTTTACTCAATATTACGACTTTTTGTTAGATTCAAACATATTGCTATGAAACTACAAAATATTATCAAGAAAAAATTTTTAAATTCATAAATGGAGAGAGATACCTTCTCTTCTGACATCTTAAGAAAGATGTCATTTCTCCCCAAATTAATCTATAGATTCAATGTAATCCCAATCAAATTTCCAGCAGGCTTCACTGTAGACATTGACAAGCTGATTCCAAAATTCATATGGAAATGCAAAGGATCTAGAATAGCCAAAACAACTTTGAAAAAGAAGAACAAGTTTGGATAATTTACAGTACTTGATTTCAAGACTTATGAAGCCACGGTAATGAAGACAGTGTGGCATTAAAATACACAAATAGATCAACAGAACAGAATAGGGTCCAACAATTGACCCACATATATATGGACAACTTTTCAACAAAGGTACAAAGGTGGTTCAGTAGAGAAAGAATAGTCCTTTCAACAAATGGTACCAGAACAATTGAATACTCATATGCAAAATCTAGAACTTCAATCCATACCTTGCACCATACACAGAAATTAATTCCAAACAGATGATAGACCTAAATTTAAGGCCTTTAAACTACAAAATTTCTAGAAGAAAACACAGGAGAAAATGTTCTTAAAATTTTAAGAAAATCTTAAAAGCTAAGAAATTTTTCTTAGATATAATACTATGATTCAAAAAGAACAAACTGATAAATTGGACTACATCAAAATTAAAAACTGCTCTTCAAAGACATAGCTAAGAGAGTGGAGAGACAGTCACCAGCTTGGGATATACCTGAAAAAGGACTTTCATACATAATATATAGAGAGAACTCTCACTACTCCAAAATAAGGCAAACAACCCCCCAGAAAGGTCAAAATATCTGAAAAGACACTTAACCATGATGAAACTTATAATTTGATAAGCCTTGACCTATATATACACTCATAAACACAGTTTTTACCAAAACTGGTGGCAAAAAAAAAAAGCACATATCTTGAGGGAAATGTACATTAAAACCACAATAAGATACATAACTCCTATTAGAGTGGCTAAAATTGAGAAATATCCACAAAGGCAAGGATGTGGAACAAGTGGGACAATCATGCCACTCCTAGGTATTTACCCAAGAGAAATTAAAAACATATGCCCATATACAGCTTGTACATAAATGTTCATAGCGGCTTATCTGTAATAGCCAAAACTGGAAACAACGCTAATGCTTATCAATAGGTCAGTGTCCATAAGCAAATAGGAGAATATCCCTATAATGGAACACTACTCAGCAATAAAAAGGAATGGACTATTGACACATATAACAACACAAAGGAACCAGTATGCGGAGTCAAAGAAGCCAGACATTTATATGAAATCCTATAAAATGGAAGCTAATCTATAGTGATAACAAGGAAGCAGATAAGTGATTTCCTGTGCCACAGGAAACTTTTAGGGGTGATGGTATGTTCATCATCTTGATTGTGTTTATGGGTAAATAGATACGTCAACACATCAAATTATACACTTTAAATATGAGTAGTTTATCGAATGTCAATTATACATCAAGAAGGCTATGTAAAAATATGACTTTCAAAGACTCAACTTATATCTAAGATCTGCTTGAGAAGTTACAATGTCTCCGTACTAAAAATTAGTTTACTTTGGTTCTTCCAAACAATTTTATTAAATTTGTAACTTCCTCCTTAATCTGTATTACTTTGTACATATTATATATGCAATTGGTATGAGGTACATACTTATTGGCTCACTTTGGAAATCCTGGAGGTTCCATAAAAATACCTGGCTTTGTTCTAAGAAATATGCACTGCAATAGATGACTCCTCCCATAGCAGGGAAAAGCCTGGACAGTTCATTCTAACATTAAATTGGCAATTATGTACATGTGCCCATTTAATTTACCCAACCAAGGCTGTCAGTATCCTCATGAGGGCCACAATCAACAAGGATACAGAGACCATCCCCCACCCCAGTTAAAGTCACCATTCTATTGCCTGGCAAAAAGTGATGCCCCTCAGAAGGAGCATATACCATTTGGGTTACACTTTATGAGTGTAAACTTTGTATAAACTTTGAACCTAAAAGGCTGAAGTAAACTTGGCCTTACCTCACATTGTAGATCATCTTAATTTGAATCATCTGAAACTGAACAATCGTATCTGGTCCTAAGTGAAAAGCTAATGCAAGATAGGCTATAGTGGGCTTCCCTGGTGGCGCAGTGGTTGAGAGTCCACCTGCCGATGCAGGGGACACGGATTCGTGCCCTGGTCCAGGAAGATCCCACATGCCGCGGAGCGGCTGGGCCCGTGAGCCATGGCCGCTGAACCTGCGCATCCGGAGCCTGTGCTCCGCAACGGGAGGAGCCACAACAGTGAGAGGCCCGCGTACCGGAAAAAAAAAAAAAAAAAAGATAGGCTGTAGTGTTAAAATTAAAAAATTAAATCAATAACTAGGTACTAACAGTTTATACTTTGGGAATGGTGGTCTTTGGGCTGCTGTGGGTAAAGCTCCCATGACCAGCACCCTCGAAGCCTTGGTCTGTGGGCCAGGTGTCACTATTTTACTGGTCCTGTGCTATCACCACCACAGGTAAAAATCAGCCTTCCCATTTCACTTTGCATTGATTGGATGATGGAACAAATACAAGGATCTTCTTAAAGAGTTTTGTAACGCCTCTGTTCCCAGTCAGTAAGACAAAGGGTAAATTATGGCAAGAAATCCTTGGAAAATACTGTTCCTTTGGGCTGAGGCTCCTAGCCATTTGCTATATGACTATCCAACCACCTGGGAAAGGAAGAGCTTGATTGTACGAGTGTTCCCAAAGGCTGTGCTGTTTGTTTTTAAAGAGAGAATTTATACAAGCTCAACAAGGGAAGGCATGAAGTGGGCTGCAAAACTCATCAGTCAATTCCCCCTCTCTCTCTCAGAAATTAGGCATGCTTGATACTTGGAAAGTCCATATTAGTGACTAGAGAACCATATTTATGGCCCATGGTGCCCCAAATGGGCAAATCTATAGTTGAATAACATCATGAGCAATTATCATGGTGATAAATAAGGCTGTCGGTTCACTTCTCACCTTGAGGGCATGTCCACAGCGCTGTACTGAACCTTCTTCTCCAGGTCCTTCTTCCTACCCCTCCTGACCAAGGGGAACTCCACTGCTGGGAATTCTGAAAAGGGGAGGGAAATACCTCACCAGGAGTCACCATCTGCTTATAAGTTAATAGTACCATAAAAAAATAGAAAGAACTTCGCTGAATAACATCATCTTGGCCAATGTATGGCTCTTGATGTTCTCAATCTTTGTGCTCATTGCCTTATAAGAAAAATAAGTGAATTATTAAGGCCTGGCAAAGAGAGGAGCATCTCTCATAATCTGGTCAGAATTCCCTAAAACAATAGCCATACATTTTTACTAAAGAAAACAAACATATGAAATAGCAAAATTTTCAAACTACAGCAAAATTCTTCAGTTGTTTACTGACTTTTTCCTCTCCTTGATATAGCTTTATTACCTTATGAAAGATTTTCTCATTTTTCTCCAGAAGGGACATCTTTATAAAGAGTAAAGAGGGAAGGGAACAAAATCAGAGGAAGGGAACAAATCACAAACGGACAGACTTAAAAACTTCTCCTCACCTTTAGTCTGCCTGAAGATTCTTTTACTGTAAAAGTCTCAAGCACCCGAGTCATTATTACCTGTCAGTCTACACTTGCACCTTATCACCCATGTCTTCTGAGGGCTTACACTCATATTCCCTAAATCATCCAAAAACAAAACAGATTTAGAAACAGTTCTAACTCCGAAGAATCTTATCATCCTTTTCCACATTACAATTAATTTTACCCTCTTCTTTCCATCTCCTCTCCTTCCCATCTCCTTCCATCTCCTTGAAAAGTGTCAGCTCTCAATTACCCTGTTGACTTTTCACTCAGGACACTATTTACTGAACCCTCTGGCTGTGAGGCTACATTGCCACGTAGCAGTAACGTTCCGGGGATTTAGAGATTCAGTAGGCTGAACGATGTGTCGTTTCACGTGAGCAGAGCCCACCACTCTGCAGCGCAATAATGCTCATTCCTGAGACGCAGAGTACAAGGGGCAGGCGGTGTTTTGAGAGCCTACAGCAAGATAACTGAGTGAAAGACTAATTTGTATTTATTCCCCTTACATGTTCGCTTTCATCTCATTTCAGACAAGGAGGCAGGGCTTTAATATCTCCTTCCCTCAGTGATTTTTAAAAGTGGAAGACAGAAGTCACTTTCAATCAGAGGCTCTTCTGTCTTTTCCAAGCATCTAAATTACCTGCAGAGAGGATGCCAGGAGTCCCAGGGGATGAGCAGATGGGTGCCTTTAAGAGCAAAAAGGAAAAGGGACAAACCCAGGGCCTGGAAAGGAGACATAGGTTGGTGGATCCCAAGATATGGAGAGATTCACATTCAACTCCTAACCCTTGCAGGATGGAAAGGCCAGACCCCAGGTACAGATGCCCCATGTCTTACCAACTACCCCCATGCCAAGCACAGCACAGCCATGGGGTCCAAGGGACCATACAGGCTGCAACAAAGGGCCCCTTAGCAGCAACTGGTCATGGTAGACCATGACCAGTGTCCATAGGGGCCAGGATCCCAGGACACTTGCACAACACTGAGTGGTACAGGAGTTTCCAGCTGGATTTAAGCTAATTTAAAGAAAATTCAGAAATGTCACATGTTTTGCACATCCCAGTTGGCACACTAAGATTCATGTGGAGACCTCACCTGGGGGTTGAGTGATGCATATCTGCGGCTGACATTGATTACAGGTTCTGGAATTTAAGCTAATTCATCCTGAACCCATGGTCGTGATTGTATTGTAGAATGGTGTGTAAAAAGATGAGTGTAAACTCTTGGAAAACACACCTGATTAGCAAATACCAAGGATCTGCGATAAGGTTCGGTTTGAAAGAGTAATTCATAATGCTTTAAAATCCCTGGCCCTCTTTTAAAAGTAACAAAATACAAATCACTTCTTCAGTTACTATTATCTTGGTGGAAGTAAATTCAAAGCAAGACAATATCAACTAACAAAAAATAAATAAAAGGATTGTTTTCAATATTGTACAATTTGTATAAATTATAAACAAATAAATTCTGGGCAGTTACAAGGTGGTCAGAGAAGGAAGTGGGCACAATGACAGCTTTGTTGGTTTAAGATTCAAGTTCTCTAATTCTTAGGAAAATGTCTAGAAAGATTTTAAGCTCTCTAAGTTAATTTGTCTTTTTAAAAATTAAAATCCTTCCCAGAGAAGGAAAGGCAAATAGTAGCCTATACACATGCCATTATGTTGGGACAGCAGTTTCAGGGAAAACCATTGTGTGTGTGATGGACACGACAGTTACAGAAACTGCAAGGTTTTCCAGTGATGTTTCCAATAATGAGACTCCCACCCCCAGAGGAGAGACATCTGAATCTTGGTTAGGAAACATTACCAAGGAACTGTGGCTATTGCAGTACCGGAAGTGCTCAGCAGACAGGCCTCCCTCCAGCCCTCTGTGGCTTCATCGCCTACTACCTTCCGTTTTGCTCATCCCACTCAAGGCACACTGACCTCCCCGATGTTCCCTCCTCCCACGGCCTTTACCTGCATTCCCTCTGCCTGGAATGCCCTTCCCAGACACCAGTGTGGCCTATTCCCGTGCTCCCTTCAGCCCTTTATTCAAACAGCACCTTCTCAGCAAGGTCTTCTCTGCCTAAAATTGCCACCTCGGCCCCAGCATTGCCTTCTACACTTAATCACCATCTGGCCTATTACATATTTTACTTACTTCGTTTGTTGTCTTGTCTCCACTAGATAATCTCCATTAGGAAAAGTATGGAGTCCTGTTCAAGGCTGTGTCCTCAGCCCCTAAAAGTATCTGACACACAGTAGGTGTTTAATAAATTCTCACTGAAAGAACTAATGAGCAAGTGAATGTTTACAGAATAAATGCCAAGTGGCCCAGGCTTGGGGCACTTCTGCTTTCACAACAAACAACGCTGCAGTGGCTATGGACGAGCATCTGAGTATAAGCTTGTGGAGCCCAATTTGCAAACAAACAGAACAAGCAAAAAACAAAAACAAAAAAACCAGATGGCTGTGAACAGGTGTCTTCAATTGCACTGTGGTCAGAGGGCTGCAGCAGGTCCAGGTCCAGGCCGAGGCAGCTTGGACCTTAGCACAGCTCTGTCCTACATGGAAGCAGAAGGGCAGATGGAATTTTGCAGGGCATGCTCTCCCGGAGAGTGATTTGATGAGCTCAGTCTGCTCTGTGTTTCTCCCAAGCAGGGAATGTGGCAAAGGAGGAAAAGGAGGGTTATTGGTTGCTCCACTTCACACATATCATTACTCGTTTGGTGCTCTTCTCAAAACAAAGAAATTCCATGAGAACAAAAGAGCTGGGAAAATTCTTATTTGGGCATAGGGAACCTATGCCATACTTTTATACATGTGACCTGATGTAAAGCTCAAAAAAAAATAGTATAAAATGCAATGCCTGTTCACGTGAAGCTTACGCCCTGGATGGGGATACAAGACAAATGTGTAAGAAACAAATTGGCGACATTTTTCTAATAAAGGGTCCCTGAGAGCCAAGGAGGGCAAATACGTTTTTCCTGGAGGCCGGGTAGCATTCAAGTTGGAAAGCAGAATTTCTTTGCAGTTTTATGTTTTATTTTTTTAAATCAAATTTTATAATCTTTATAGGTATAAAATCTGCATTATAAAATTGTTTTAATTACTTACCAGTAAACTTACTTAGCTTTTGTTTCCCACAACTTCAAGACAAACTGGTACTCCACCAAGATGTGCCAAGGAGCCCTGTGACTTTGGACTCTCTTTGGCACTATGAGCCCCGGGGGTATCACCCTAAATGGTAAATGTGGAATTTGGACATCACGAAAAACATCATCTTATACCAAAATATATGACAGAGGTAATAACTGTTATGGCTGTTCAGAAAAGGCCAAAATATTTGGAAAGACTACAGTGAGTCTTATTCAGTAATACTATACAGACTATTCAAACTGCTGCCAAAGATATAAACTGCAAGACACAGCCATTTTTTTGCCTTAGTTACACTATTTTTTTTAAATGAGAAAACAAGACATTTCAAAAACATTTTAATATAAACAGAAAGTAAATATGCAGTAATGCCAGAAATAAACTATCTTCAACTCCAGGCTCTTTTCAAAAGATACAAGATACACAGATAAATCACATTCATTCCTTACAAATGTTAAAAAGCAAACAATTTAAATTCATAATGAACAATGAATATTTTTCAGTAGCTGAAATTTTACTCATTCCATAATTTTACAAGTGAAAAAAGAGCTAATCATGTTCCTTAATATTGTCATTTATGTATTATTCAAAAGTACAAACACCCTGAAGATAGAGTCCCATTCTTATCATATGTATTATAAAAACACTGAGACATTTATCAGGTATAATTAATATAATGAAAACTATATGTTAGGATACGTTTCACAAACACAAGTCCAACATTTCTCTCTGGTTCGGAAAATATGAGAGGTAGTTTCAAATAAAGTAAATGTCTATTATGTCACTACATTTCCATTAAAATGTTGGCAATTTATAACAAATTACTAGAAATAAAACTTGAGTTTAAGAACTCAATTGAATATGGGGATATATGTATAGCTGATTAACTTTGTTATAAAACAGAAACTAACACACCATTGTAAAGCCAGTATACTCCAATAAAGATATTAAAAAAAAAGAACTAAGTAGGAAGCACCTTCATAAAGTTTGGGGTGATGCCTCTGTAAAGTCCTGGTATTCCTTCTTTAGAAATTATTCGTCGAAAGAGCCCAACCATGTTCAGCTGTGCAGCTCCTTCTACCATGGCTAGAAAATTAAAAAAGAAACCAGGCTAATTTAATATTCATGCATGTTTTATTATGACTATGCAATTATGATTCAGAATGATTTTCTAGAACGAACAGAATAAAAGGATAAAATTTATTCCAAGGGGCCCAAGAAATAATTCTCCCTGTATGGCACCTAACAGTGAATGCCCTGATTATAACAAATATGAGTGATTACTCTGTGTTAGATATTGAGTTAATTACTTTATATACCAATCCTCTAAGGTAAGTGTTATTATACCCATTTAATAAGTAAGAAATTGGAGGTTTAGAAAGATAGAGAAACTTGTCTCAACACACTTAGCTAGCCAAGTGGGAGAGCTGAAAGCTGATGGTCTTTCTCTTCTGTAAATGGAATGAAAACTGCACAGCACTGAAAGAATCAGTAGCAACATATGTAAAGCAGTTGGCATCTGTCAAATTCTCAGTAAATGGTGGCTGGAGTTGTTTGTTATTATGGGACCTACAACTTCTGAACTGTGATTCCTCCCCACTGTGACACTGTCTCCTCGACTTTGATTACACAGCGCCCTCCTGGCTCTCCTGCCATCTGATTCAGTATTCTCTTTCCTTATGATTTGCTGGCTTTTATTGCTATGCAAAAGTAGTATTCATTCTGTGCCTTTCTTTCACTTTCTGCTTTATCCCTGGCCAATCTCACCCACTACCATTTCTTTAAACAGTACTCCCTGAGCATCGAGACGCCTCTATCCCCAATCTCTCTTCCGAGTACCAACCTCCCTCCCCCAACCAAGCAGTCAATCATTAATTAACCAGTACTTCCAATATAGATGATCTGTAAATACAAATGTAAAGAGTGGACTGCATGGCAAATGCAAGTTTTACTTTTTGGAACTTTGTGGAGTTTGGGAGTCTTTTTCCTGAATATTTTCGATCGACAGTTGGTTGAATCCATGGATGCAGAGCCCACGAATATGAAGGGCCAACTGTACTCTTAAAACATGCACTCTCAACGGGAGCATGAAAATCTTACTCTGTGCATAAACCACAGATATACATACAATATATGCACAGAGTATCCGTGGTATTAAAATTTCATGAAGAGGAACTGATTTGCAAAAGAATTTCTAAAAAGCTTCCTTAAGGAGGCCATAATGCAAAAAAGGTTGAGAAATCCTCTCTTAAAACCACACTCTGCTGTCTCAGTGGAACCTGAAGTTCCGAAAGCACGTTACTGATGCACTACTTTATCAGTGTCATCCTTCTATCCAAAACTCACCTTGAGCCTGCATGCGTGTTCTCACCAAAGCCAAGGGGTAGCTGGCCAGCTGACCACAGGTGCTGGATAAGGCACCACATCCCAGCAGCACCACGACTCCAGGGTTTACAGAGTCTTTGGCAAAATTATCTAGCCAATGGGACTTCAAGAGCTGTCAGAGAAACAGAAAAGAAGAAAAATAATGAACAACTAACTTTACAACTGCTTTCACTCAATATGATTGTTCTCACAGCTACTCTCATCCTTATGAGACAGGACACGTGTCTGCAAGATTGGGCAGTACAGCCACTGTAGGAAGCAGCAGCTCTGTAGAGGCGGGGAAGCCACAGGGGATTCAAAACATGAGAGGTGTGACTGGGTGCTCATCTTCTTCTAACTAAATGTGAAGATCAACAGCACACCAGACTAGGATCTAAACATTTCCTACGGTGCTTATCAATGAAAATAATATAATACCACAAACTGCATCTAATTTTGTACTTTACACATATGTTATTTCATTCAGTCCTTCTACAAAAGCTCTGAGGTGGAGCTATTCTTCTGATTTTAGAAATGAGGAAAATTAGTCTCAGTGGGGTTTTCTAAACAAGGGTGCTGAATCAAGTATATGGATCCTCAGGCTATGCTTCTTCCCTATTATCCTAGGTCTTTGTATTTCCATTAGAAGGCAATTAATTGAGAGAAATGTATAATCTACTTTTTAAATAAAAAATATCTGTATTAAAATATATGCTAATATGTGGGGGAAATTATATGCTAGTTTAAATATTTTAAGATAACATGTAACTGCATACTTGGACCTTACAATTATATAACAGGAATACCTCTATAAATTTGAAAACAAAGATTATATTTAAGTGTCTTATTTAAGGTCCATTTAGTACTGTAATATGACAAGAAAAAGTCAATAAGCCTAAAGACAACCATGTCTGAACTACAAACATGAGAAAAGAGAAGTGATTCACTAGAAACTAAGCAACTATTTACACTATTAACACCAGAATGGGGGGGGGAGGTAGGAAAATGCACTTTTAAAACAATTAATTTAAAATCCTATAAAATATACATGATCTTGTAAGTCCTCTCTGTGTGTCCCATAATCATTTTCTTCTACATCCTAGGATCCATTATCATTCCTTGCCTCTCAGATCTCACTATATTTTTTTTACTTATTTATTTTATTTATTTTTGTCTCCCCCTCTTTATTGGCTTTGTACCCCTCAATTTATGGATATTCTCAAAATTCTATCACCTTATGAAGGTTCTCTGGCAACATCAAGGTCATAACAGTGGGGTCCTGATCCAATAGGATTAGTGTCTTTATAAGAAGAAATACCAGAGAATTCATTCACTCAACTCTCTCTCCCTCTCCCTCTGGGAACATAGCAAGAAGGCAGCTGTCTGCAAGCCAGTAAGAGAGCCTCACCTCAAACCAAATCAGCCAGAACCCGGATCTTGGACTTCTAGCCTCCAGAACTGTGAAAAAGTAAATTTCTTTGGTTTAACCCTCCCAGTCTCTGGTATTTTGTTATGGTAGCCCAAACATACTAATACACTACCCAAAGCAAACTGCAAATTCATTGTAATCCCTATTCAAATTTCAATGACATTGTTTGAAGAAATAGAAAAAAAATTCAAATAGAATCTTAAGGGACCTCACCTAACCAAAATAACCTTGAAAAAGAACAAAGTTGGAGACCTCACACTTCCTGATTTCAATGTATATTACAAAGCAACAGCAATCAAGATAATGTGGTGCTGGCATAAAGACAGATACACAGAATAATGGAACAAAATAGAGAGCTCAAAAATAAATTCCTGAATACATGGGCACATGATCTTCAACAGAGGTGACAAGACCCCACATTGGGCAAAGGATAGTCTCTTCAACAAATGGTGCTGGGGGGACTTCCCTGGCAGTCCAGTGGTTAAGACTCCGTGCTTCCACTGCAGGGGGCACGGGTTCGATCCCTGGTCAGGGAACTAAGATCCCACATGCTGTGCAGTGGGGCCAAAAATTAATAAACAAAAAGGGTGCTGGGAAAACTGGATACCCACAGGCAAAAGAATGAAGTTGGATCCTTATCTTACAACATATACAAAAAACTAACTCAAAATAAATCCAGGGCTGAAACATAAGACCTAATACTCTAAAATTCCTAGGAGAAAACACAGGATAAAAGCTTTAGGACCTTGGCTTTGGCAACAATTTCTTGGATATGATCCCAAAAGCACAGGCAAAAATAGACAAATGGATTTCTTCACCTTAAAAACTTCTGTGAAGCAAAGAAAACAACCAACAGAGTGAAAAGGTAACCTACGGAATGGGAGAATATATTTGTAAACCATATATCTGATAAGGATTTAATATCCAAAATATATAAATAACTCCTACAATTAAACAACAATAAAAAATAACCTAATTAAAAAATGGGCAAAGGACTTGAATAGACATTTCTCCAAAGAAGATAAATAAATGGACAACAAGCATATGAAAAGATGCTCAACATCACTTATCAGAGAAATGCAAGTCAAAAGCACAATGAGATATTGTCTCACACCTGTTAGGATGGGCACTATCAAAAAACAAAACCCAGAAACTAACAAATATTAACAAGGATGAATGAAAACGCACTGTTAGCGGGAATGAAAAATGGTGCAGCTTCTATAGAAAACAGTTTGTTCCTCAAAAAGCTCAACACAGAATTACCATATGACCCAGCAATTCTGTATACTGATAGGTATACACCCAAAGGAACTGAAAGCAGAGACTTGAAGAGAGATCAATACTTGTATCCCTTTGTCCCAAGAGGTGAAAATATCCTTGAAATTAATTCAACCCTTCAACAACTGATGGCATTCCAAGCTCCTCAACCCTATCAGCAGTTTTTGCCCTTGAGACAAGCTTGGAAGGTAACATAAACTTAAAACTCAAGAACGTTCCTGAGAGATTCGGCAAAATCCACAACCCACGTTGGGCAGGTTCATTTGGCTCCCTCAATTAAAATTCAAATTGACTGCGGTCAGCCTCTTCCTAACATTGAACAATATTCTTTAAATCTTGAGACCTTAGCAGGAATTAAACCAATCATAGAGGAATACAAAACACAATACCTCATAGTCCCCTACACTAGTCTCTGTAATACACCCATTCCCCTCATTAAGAAACCCCACAAAAGAGGATGGAGATTTGTCCAAGATTTGAGGGCTATTAATAACATTGTTGCATGGCTTCCGGGAAGATGGTGGAAGAGTAAGACGCAGAGATCACCTTCCTCCCCACAGATACACCAGAAATACATCTACACGTGGAACAACTCCTACAGAACACCTACTGAACGCTGGCAGAAGACCTCAGACCTCCCAAAAGGTAAGAAACCCCCCACGTACCTGGGTAGGGCAAAAGAAAAAAGAATAATCAGAGACAAAAGGATAGGGATGGGACCTGCACCAGTGAGAGGGAGCTGTGGAGGAAAGGTTTCCACACACTAGGAAGCCCCTTCACGGGCGGAGACTGCGGGTGGCGGAAGGGGAAAGCTTCGGGGAAAGCTTCGGGGCCGCGGAGGAGGTCACAGCAACAGCGGTGCGGAGGGCAAAGCGGAGAGATTCCCGCACCGAGGATCAGAGCCGACCGGCACTCACCAGCCGGAGAGGCTTGTCTGCTCACCCGCCGGGGCGGGTGGGGCTGGGAGTTGAGGCTCAGGCTTCGGTCAGAGCGCTGGGAGAGGACTGGGGTTCACGGCGTGAACACAGCCTGCAGGGGGTTAGTGCACCACGGCCGGCCGGGAGGGAGTCCGGGGAAAAGTCTGGACCTGCCAAACAGGCAAGAGACTTTTTCTTCCCTCTGCTTCCTGGTGCGCGAGGAGAGGGCATTAAGAGCGCTGCTTAAAGGAGTTCCAGAGACAGGCGCGAACCTCGGCTAACAGCGCAGACCCCAGAGACGGGCGGCAGACACTAAGGCTGCTGCTGCCACCTATAGCTTTGCTTCCACCATTTGTCCTACGGTTCTATCTGTCCGTGTTTTTGTTTTTAATTTTTTTCTTAATAATTACTTTTTATTTTAATAATTTTATTTTACTTTATCTTCTATCTTTCTTTCTTTCCTTACTTCCCTCCTTTAGACAATGAATCATCCCAAATTGAGGAGGTGGACTTTTAGAGCAAGATTTATGATTTTCTCCCCTTTTCCTTTTTTGTGAGTGTGTATGTGTATGCTTCTGTCTGAGATTTTGTATGTATAGCTTTGCTTCCACCATTTGTCCTACGGTTCTACCCGTCCCATTTTTTTTTGTCTTAATAATTAATTTTTTATTTTAATAACTTTACTATATTTTATCTTATTTTATTTTACTTTATCTTCTTTTTTTCCTTCCTTCCCTCCTTCCTTCCTTCCTCCCTCCCTCCTTTATTTCTTTTCTATCTTTCTTTCTTTCTTTTCTTTCTTTCTTTCTACTTATACTAAATCTTTCTTTCTACTTTTTCTCCCTTTTATTCTGAGCCGTGTAGATGAAAGGCTCTTGGTGCTGCAGCCAGGAGTCAGTGCTGTGCCTCTGAGGTGGAGAGCCAACTTCAGGACAGTGGTCCACAAGAGACCTCCCAGCTCCACATATCAAACGGCAAAAATCTCCCAGAGATCTCCATCTCAACACCAGCACCCAGCTTCACACAACGAATAGCAAGCTACAGTGCTGGACATCCTATGCCAAACAACTAGCAAGACAGGAACACAACCCCACCCATTATCAAAGAGGCTGCCTAAAATCATAAGAAGTCCACAGACACCATAAAACACACCACCAGACGTGGACCTGCCCACCAGAAAGACAAGATCCAGCCTCATCCACCACAACACAGGCACTAGTCCCCTCCACCAGGAAGCCTACACAACCCACTGAACCAACCTTAGCAACTGGGGAAAGACACCAAAAACAGGGGGAACTACGAACCTGCAGCCTGCAAAAAGGAGACCCCAAACACAGTAAGATAAGCAAAATGAGAAGACAGAAAAACACACAGCAGATGAAGGAGCAAGATAAAAAACCCACCAGACCTAACATATGAAGAGGAAATAGGCAGTCTACCTGAAAAAGAATTCAGAATAATGATAGTAAAAATGATCCAAAAGCTTGGAAATAGAATAGACAAAATGCAAGAAACATTTAACAAGGACCTAGAAGAAATAAAGATGAAAAAAACAACGATGAACAACAAAATAAATGAAATTAAAAATATTCTAGATGGGATCAATAGCAGAATAACTGAGGCAGAAGAACGGATAAGTGACCTGGAAGATAAAATAGTGGAAATAACTACTGCAGAGCAGAATAAAGAAAAAAGAGTGAAAAGAACTGAGGACAGTCTCAGAGACCTCTGGGACAACATTAAACACACCAACATTCGAATTATAGGGGTTCCAGAAGAAGAAGAGAAAAAGAAAGGGACTGAGAAAATATTTGAAGAGATTATAGTTGAAAACTTCCCTAATATGGGAAAGGAAATAGTTAATCAAGTCCAGGAAGCACAGAGAGTCCCATACAAGATAAATCCAAGGAGAAACGCACCAAGATACATATTAATCAAAATGTCAAAAATTAAATACAAGAAAACATATTAAAAGCAGCAAGGGAAAAACAACAAATAACACACAAGGGAATCCCCATAAGGTTAACAGCTGATCTTTCAGCAGAAACTCTGCAAGCCAGAAGGCACTGGCAGGACATATTTAAAGTGATGAAGGAGAAAAACCTGCAACCAAGATCACTCTACCCAGCAAGGATCTCATTCAGATTTGATGGAGAAATTAAAACCTTTTCAGACAAGCAAAAGCTGATAGAGCTCAGCACCACCAAAATAAATGTCATGAAGAACCTAGGGGTAAGACAGGAATAAAGACACAGACCTACTAGAGAATGGACTTGAGGATATGGGAAGGGGGAATTTTAAGCTGTGACAAAGTGAGAGAGAGGCATGGACATATATACACTACCAAACGTAAGGTAGATAGCTAGTGGGAAGCAGCCGCATAGCACAGGGAGATCAGCTCGGTGCTTTGTGACCGCCTGGAGGGGTGGGATAGGGAGGGTGGGAGGGAGGGAGACGCAAGAGGGAAGAGATATGGGAACATATGTATATGTATAACTTATTCACTTTGTTATCAAGTAGAAACTAACACACCATTGTAAAACAATTATACTACAATAAAGATGTAAAAAATTTAAAAAAATTAAAAAATTAACATTGTCATCAATCATCATCCTGTTGCCCTTAACCCTCATACCCTTTTAATGGCAATACCTACAGAGAATAAATTTTTCACTATAACTGACCTCTGTAGCACCTTTTTCAGCATCTCTGTGGATTGTGAAAGTAAAATTTTATTTGCTTTCATGTGGGAAGGACAATACATCTGGACTGTCATGCCACAAGTCTAGACTAAAAGCCCTTCCTACTTTTTACAGATCCTAAAAGCAGATTTAGCAGGTGTCATTTTTCTGTAAGTGGCCATCCTTTTCAATAGGTTGATGACCTTCTTTGCTCGTCTTCCAACGGGGCAAGTGAGCAAGACAGCATCCATCTCCCCAAGCTGTTAGCAACTAAAGGTCATAAAGGTCTCTAAAGAGAAATTACAACTTATTCAAACACAGGTCAAATACCTAGGACCCTTGATCTCGGATTAAGGACTCCTTTAAGACCCTAATAGGATTCAAAGTGTCTTAAATTTCCCATAGCCACAGACCAAAAGACAACTTTAAAGATATTTTGGGCTGACTGGATACTACAGAAACTGGATACTTAATTTTTTAGTTGCCCAGCCTCTCAAAGCTTAAAGACAAGATCCTTCAGAGTGGGAAGAAAACGTCTTTAGGGCTCCAGAACCTGAAAAGTGGACTCTGCAGTCCCCTGCTTTAGGACATACTAATGATTAGCTTCCCCTTTTCCACTTCATGTTCGAAAGAAGAGAAATGGCTTAGGAGTGCTTACTCAAAGGCACAGAGGTCAACACCAACACCTTGGATATTACACTCAACAATCAGACCTGTAGCCAGAGACCTTCCTCCAGCATGAGAGCTATTTCAGCAGCAACAGCCCTGACAGCATCAACTGAGGAAATAGTCATGGGCTCTCCACTCACCATCTATGTTCCCCCATGCGGTAGGAGGCTTGCACAATTCTCATCACTCAACACCTTCCTGCAAGCTGTCTTACCCCGCATGAAATACCATTACTGACTTCTCACACAACCCTTTCCCGCTACAACAACTTCAACCCTGCAACCCTTCTCCCTTTACTTAGTGACAAAACTCCTCATGACTGTCTGACCCTGACTGACCAGTTATTAACCCTCAGAGCTGACTTACAAGAAACCCCTGTTGCTAACATTGAGATTTCATGGCTTACCGATGGTTCTTGTTTGAAAAACGGCAAAGGAAAATATTGTACTGGGTATGCAATCATCTGCTCCTTTGAAGTAACTGAGGCAGCTCCACTGCTGACCGCTACTTCAGCCCAGCAGGCAGAACTCCATGGTTTAACTAGAGATTGCACCCTAGCAGAAGGTAGAACTGTGAATACCTATACAGATTGTCGCTTTGCCTTTAGGGTAGCTGAGGACTTTGGCATGCTTTAGAAACCAAGAGGATTCTTAACCTCAGGGGGAAGCCAGATTAAGAATGAAAATTGGGTCAATAAATTGTTGGAATCGATCCCACTTCCATCTATCCTAGCCATCATTAGAGTACCTGGGCATCCAAAATTAAATTCAGATGAAACCAAAAGAAATAACTTGGCTAATCAGGCCACAAGGACAACTGCCTTACAAGCCACCAAATCTCTTAGGAGTCATTTCCTGTGCCTCCCTGTTGCCCAATGGTCTAACCCTATGACACTGACTCCTTGAAATAACCACTGGAAATTAAAAATTCCCCCCCAACGTGGGATATGACTTTCTGGGACAGGTCCATCCCAGCAATGTGAGACAAAGCAAATCTGTAAGTTGATTGGCAATGCTTTTAGAGAATGATCTTGATCAAAAGGGGGATATGTGACATAAGATGGAGTCACTTATGTCAGGGGGTTTTAAAATGAAGCTGGAAGGCCACTCAAGAGGTGGACCTTATGCCTGTCTCACCAGGTGGAACCATAAACGTATGAACTGGGCCACACCACAGATAGTCCAAGAACTCTGCAAGAACACCTGCAACTTGTAACAGTAATGAACTCTTACCTCCCTCTAATGATAGCCTTAGCAATCAATCATGTTTAGTCAACTAGGTTCTGCCTTCAGCTCCAACTAAAATTCTTTGTAATGCAAACCTCCCTTCTTTACCATTTAAAACCCCTGACTCGGGCTTCCCTGGTGGCGCAGTGGGTGAGAGTCTGCCTGCCGATGCAGAGGACACGGGTTCGTGCCCTGATCCAGGAGGATCCCACATGCCGCAGAGCGGCTGGGCCTGTGAGCCATGGCCGCTGAGCCTGCGCGTCCGGAGCCTGTGCTCCACAACAGGAGAGGCCACAACGGTGAGAGGCCCGCGTACCGCAAAAAAAACCCAAAAAACAAAAAACCCCCCAGAAAACCCCTGACTTTTATTCCCTAGCAGACACTGTTCAGATTGATATGCAAATCTGTGTGTACCGAATTGCAATTCTTTGATCCCAAATAAATGCACTGTGTTTGATTATTGCCTCCTAGGTTTCTTCAGGTTGACAAGTACAAGGAATGAATCTGTACTACCCACATCAGTCTCTTGGTTTTATCCATGTTAAATTTTAACAAACCAAAGAAAATGTGCCATTTTTGCTTATTTTTCTCTCCTCAGAAAAATCCCTAATATCATCTGCTAAGCTGAACAACTGTATCTGTAATAACCTTTTTTTTAATTGAAGTACAGTGAATTTACAATGTTTTATTAGCTTCAGGTGTACAGCAAAGTGATTCAGTTATACATTCTTGTTTTCAGATTCTTTTCCATTACAGGTTATTACAAGACATTGAATATAGTTCCCTGTGCTATACAGTAGGTCCTTGTTGTTAACTATTTTATACATAGTGGTATGTATATGTTAACCCCAAACTCCTAATTTATCCCTCCCACTCCCACTATCCCCTCTGGCAACTATAAGTTTGTTTTCTATGTCTGTGAGTCTATTTCTGTTTTGTAAATAAGTTCATTTATATCATTTTTTTAGGTTCCACATATAAGTGATATCATACAATATTTGTCTTTCTGTCTTTCACATAATATGATAATCTCTAGTTCTATCCATGTTGCTGTAAATAGCATTATTTCATTCTTTTTTATGGCTCAGTAATATTCCATTGTGTATAAATACATCTTCTTTATCTATTCATCTGTTGATGGACACTTAGGTTAACTTCCATGTCTTAGGTATTGCAAACAGTGCTGCTATGAACACTGGGGTGCATGTATCTTTTCAAATTAGAGTTTGCTCCGGATATACGCCCAGGAGTGGGATTTCTTGATCATATGGCAGTTCTATTTTAATTTGGCAAGGAACCTCACTACTGTTCTCCATAGTGGCTGTGCCAATTTACATTCTCACCAACAGTGCAGAAGGGTTCCCTTTTCTCCACACCATTATTATTCCTTTTCTCCACAGCATTTATTATTTGTAGACTTTTTCATGATGGCCATTCTGACTGGTGTGAGGTGATACCTAATTATAATTTTGATGTGCATTTCTCTAGTAGTTAACGATATCGAGCATCTTTTCATGTGCCTGTTGGCCATCTGTATGTCTTCTTTGGAGAAATGTCTATTTAGGACTTCTACCCATTTTTTGATTGGGTTGTTCTTTTGATATTAAGCTATTTTAGAAATTAATCCCTTGTTAGTAGCATCGTTTGCAAATATTTTATCCCAGTCCATAGGTTGTCTTTTTGTTTTGTTTATGGTTTCCTTTGTTGTGCAAAAGATTTTAAGTTTAATTAGGTCCCACTTGTTTATTTTTGTTTTTATTTCCATTACTCTCGGCAACGGGTCCAAAAAAATATTGCTGTGATTGCTGTGATTCTGCCTATGTTTTCCTCTAGGAGTTTTATAGTATCCAGTCATACATTTAGGTCTTTAATCTATTTTGATTTAATTTGTGTACATGGTGCTAGAGAAGTGAACAACTATATCTGAATGTGAGAGTATTCTCTTCATTAATAAAAATAATTAACAGGGAAATCTAATACAAAAGTGACCACAGGCATATGGGGTCTCATATTCAAGGAACTTGAAAAGAAAGATAAAAGAACACATCCTTGAATCTACTTTTGGTCACAAACTGTTTCCTGATACATATGTACCTCTCTATATAAAGTCAAATTCTAACAATGAGAACTATTTAACTACATTTTCAGATTCAAAAGATTGCTACAAACTCACCTCATACACAGCAAGATCTATACCTGCATAAGGTATGATGCCTAATAAATTGGGAACGTAACCTTTGTAAAAAGCTCCCATGCCTTCATGTTTCAAAATCTTCTTGGCACAATCAAACATCCCAGAGTACTGTCCAGTTTTGCCTACAGCCAGCCTGGTTTTCAGAACCTGGTTATGAAAGAATATAATGAATATTATTATTCACATCAACGCTATCATCACAGAATTCAAAAGACGTCACTTTACAAAGAACAAATATCTAGCATATATTGTCACTCAAATGACTGTCCAGTTTGTTGATGTGTTCTCTCTCACAAATTATCTCTCTTAAGGGTCTAAGACCAGAGCCAAGAAGATCCCTTTTGCTGTAAAGATGATCTGAATTAGGGCAGTAGCAGAGGAAATAGAAGATAATCTATTGACATCTTAACAAAATTGTGATGTATTAGATATGGAGGGTGGGGAAAATGGTAGTGTAAAGGATGATCCCAGTGTTTCTAGCTTGGAACTTGGGATGGGGCCGGCAGAGAAGAGGGAAGGTGATGCTATTAACTGAGATGGAGGATATAAGAGGAAGCCTAGGTATTGAGTTAGGACATTTTTTGAGGGGTGTGTGGAGTAATATGAACAACCATGTTAAGATGCCTGCAAGGAAAGCTATATGAATATGCATACCACAAAGGTGAAAACTAACAGTATTTCTTAAGCTTATCAGTTATTGAAAAACGCTTTGTCATATCAATAAAGATAACCACATCTACAATATTATTCTTGCTCTAAAGCAGGAGTTGGCAAACTTTTTCTATAAAGTAAATATTTTCGTCTTTGCAGGACAGAAATACCAGGTCTCTGTTGCATATTCTTTGGTATTGCTTTTTCGTTGTTGTTGTTTTTAAACCACCTTAAAAAGGTAAAAATATGAAAACCATCCTTAGCTCAAGGGTTGTACAAAACAGTCCACAGGTCCATGGTTTGCTAACCTATGCTCTAATAAAAGGATGTCCAGTTAGGATTACCACCACCTAATCAAATTCTAAGGTTCCATTACGAACTTTATGGTACAGAAACTCTTTGGAGAGGAATGGGTGCTATAATTCTTATCAACACTATGGGAGCCAGCCTCCAAGATGGCCCCCAACTATCCCTGCCTCCTGGTATTCACACCATGTGTAGTCCCCTTCCACACTCTACCAGGCGTGGTCTTTGTGGCCAACAGAATAGAGCAGATGTGACCAAAGATTGCAGCTTCTATCTTGGGTGCTCTCTTTGATGACTGATTTGGAAAAACCAGCTACCATGTTGTGAGGATACTCAAGCATCCTATGGAGAGGACCCTGCAATAAGGAACTGATATCTTCAACCAACAGCCAGGGAAACCTGGCAACAAACACGTGAATAAGCTTGAAAACAGATCCATTCCCAGTTGAACCTTGCAGTGACTGCAGCCCTGGCTGACACCCTGCTATAGGCTGTGAGAAACCCTGAGCCAGAGGAACCCAGCTAAACTACACCCGGATTCCTGATCCACAGAAACCGTGAGATTATATATACTTGTTGTTTTAAACTGTTAATCTTGGGATAACTTGTTACACAGTAATAGATAATAATACAAACACCGTTCATGCAATCAGACTTCACAATGGTACTTACCTCCATAGGATAAATAAGTGTCTGTGCAGTTGCTCCAGCCATGGAACCAGAAACGAATCTCTCAAAGGTTCCTACTTTTTGTCCTTCCTCAGTAAGCAACTTCTTGTACTGTGTAAATAAAGTTTTAAATGCACATTAATACCTGCTACAGAATGAATTGTGTTCTCCCCCCCCCTTTCCCATCCCCCCCACAAATTCATATGTTGAAACTGTAACCTCCAATGCGATAGTATTTGGAGCTGGGGCCTTTGGGAGGTAATTATGGTTTGATCATGAGGTGGGGCCTCTCTCTCTTTCTCTCTTTCTTTCACACACATGCTCACTCTCTCCCTCCTTCCTTCCCTACCCCTCACCCCTGTCTCTCTCTCTCCCCCCAACATGTATGCACCAAGGAAAGGCCATGTGAGCACACAGTGAGAGGGTGGCCATCTGCAAGCCAGGGAGAGAGCCCTCACTGGAAACTGAATTGGTCAGCACTGTGACGACAGACTCCCCAGCTCTAGAACTGTGAGAAATAAACTTCTGTTGTTTAAACAATCCAGCGTATGGTATTTTGTTATGGCAGGCCAAGCTAAGACAATACAAAAATACAAATCAGCTCCTAGAAATCAATTGACAATATGATGTTTCTCAAAAGGCACATTAATTATTAATTGTTAATGCACTGCATTTACAATATCTAACAGAAAAGCAAGGTTTGAATGCTAATACATTCAGTTTACTGGACAGTGATTTTCAAGTTAGAATTCCACAAAACACAGATGATCCACAGAGGGGACCCGGTAGCTCCTTTGCTAAAACAGATTCATCACAACGTTCTTCCTCAGACGCACAGGTTAATAAAGTGTTCACAATTTTTAGATATTTTCCCCATAGTTTTCCTTTTCTTAAGATGAGTTTATTTTCACCAGTATAAGTAAAACTAATAAATAAGTGACAAATATTAACAAAACAACTTAGAAAGACAGTTTTTGTAGGTAATACATTTAACCATACTAACATCTCGACCCCAGAGCTCACCTGGCCCACCAGTACTAAAGCAACCGACATGGCTGATCTGGCCAAAGGGGGAAATCTGGCACAAATGCAGCCGAAATACCGATAGGGCAGGATGTTAACATCATGGGCTCCACAGTCAGGCAGACCTGGGCTTGAACCCTAGGTCTGTGTGGCCCTGAGCAAGTTTATGAACATGTCCACATGCAGTTTCCTCATCTGTGATAACCCCAGTTTCACGGGGTTGTTGAAAGAATTTGATCAGATAATACACGTAACACAGCACAGCGCCGGGCAAATGGCAAATGTTCAGTAAATGTTATTGTTGTTGTTAATACTAATATATTCAATATTGTCTTTCTACAACTTGGAGAGAAAATCTCTGTCCGAACACAGACTGTGGTTATAAGCCAGGTAAACCAGATTCCTTCTCCTAGAAATGTGAGGTGGGTCTACAGGTATAATTAGGCACTGACACCTGAGGGAGAAATGGATAAAGCAATAGAGAAGCTGACACATGGAGAAGGGACAGGTCAGTGAGGTTCCACTTTCTGCACTTCCTGAGGCTCCTCCCCTTAATGCCGCAGGCACCTCCAGCCTGCTTCCCTGAGCCAGTCTCTGTTCCTTGGGATCCAAAGAGCTCAATGCAAAAACACAGGAATACTTTCTCCTAGTAAAACTGTGTTTCTCTGCTCATGATAAAAATTAAATATATTACGATTTCACAAAGTTCCCCAAATAGCAGATATCTGCTTACCCCCAAAGATCAATGTTTCCACAGGCTCTATTTCCTGAACTGCACCAGAATGTTAACCAAAACTCCCTTCTGCGTAGGCCCTATTGATTTTCCTGCATGTCAGATTATCACAATCATTAAATATAATTTATTGAAAACCGTCCTGCATATGAACAGGAACCTCAGAGACATCGTTTACATAGTGTACCCCCATCCCAAAAGCACCTATCAAAAGTATTCTTTAGTGATTGGTGAATAAATATTTAAAGTGTAGGGGTTTGGGGCTCCTGCACCCCAGAACATACAATGCACAAAGGTAAGAGTTGAGGACAGAGAGCCTGTACAGGGTTAGGCAAAGGGACAGGTGCTTAACACTACGTCACCAAGCTTAATTCCTACCCCAGAAAGGAGGTAACAGTCACAGAGACTTTAAGTGGCTTGCTCAAGGCCACAGAATTTGACTTTCTCAAAGATGACTTAGCTGTGCTCTCAAAGCCAGCCTAAAATCCTTTTCAGGATTTTAATTTTCTTCCTTCCTTTCTTTCTTTCTCTCTTTCTTCCTTCTTTTCTTTTTTCTTTTCTTTCCTTCTCTTCCTTCCTTCCTCCCTCCCTTCCTTTCTTTCTTTCAATTTTCTTTGTTTCTTTCTTTTTCTTTCTTTCCATCCATCCTATCTATCTCAACTCTCCATTTGTTAGAATACCTATTTCAACCTTCTCCATTTTCCTCCAGCTTCCAATACCGCTTCCTCCCTCATTCTCAAAAAAAGTCCTTTCTTGGGAACTCAAGGAAGAACAGAGAGGCCACCAGGCAAGGATATCTTGGTATTCCTGCCCACTTCCCACACAATCACCCACATCCACTTATATCTTTTTCTTCCCAAGCTGACATGAGAACAGTCCTCCACACAGTCAAAGGCTAATCCTGTCAGCAGACTGGTTAGTACCCATTTCTCCCCCAGCCCCTCCACCCCCCACTCCCTAGTCCACACACATACTTCCTCTGAATACCTGCTGCACTTGTCGTCAGTCTCTCCCACTTATATTTTTTAACCTCCTTCTTTGTATTGACATGCTTCCTTCAGCCATAGGCATGTCATCAAAATGAAACGTATCAAAACCCAACATGCTTCTAACCTATCACTCTCTCCCTCTTCTTTTCTCCTTCCCTTCACTGAAGTCAAGCTCCCGACAAAGGTGTCTACTGTCCAGTTTTCTTCACCTCCTGTTCACTTCAGCTCATTTCAATTGGTTTATCATCTCATTACCTCACTGAAACATTTATACCAAGCTTTCCCGTCTCGGAGCTGGTAAATTCTGAAAGATAAACTGTTTATTGTATTTAGTACCCTGCAGTATTTGACCCTTCATGGAACCCTCTTCTTCCTCTGACTTCTAGGCCGTCACTTTCTCTGGATTTCCTCCTGTCTCTTTGGCTTCTCTTTCTCAGTCTCCTCTACAAGTTTCTCCTACTTCTCCCTGGACATATCCCCAGAATTGTTCTCATTCTATAAGCCTTCCTGAGGGCTCCATTCCAAAGGCTTTTCACCTCAATCACATCCTCCCTGTCCTACTGGACAGCTCCTTGTACGTGTTACAGAAATAGCTCAAACCCAGCATGTCCAAAATGCAACCTGTCGTTTTACCTCAAAATCAGTTCCTCTTGTGCCTCTTATTGTGTTCTCTACATACTTAGTTGCTCAAGTTAGAAACCAGAGTATCACCCTTGATTCCTCTTTCTCACCTCTACATTCACTCAGTGAGTTCCGTTCTTTCTATTTCCCAAAATAGTTTTCAGTTCATTTCAGTTTTTCTTCAATCACTACAGCCGTCTCCTTATACTGGTCCTCATCATTTCTTACCTGAATTCCTGAAATATTTCCTTAAATAGTCTCCCTGCCTCAACTACAGCCACACTCTCTTCCAATACCTCTTCACTTTTTCTCCACATTGATCTTTCTTAAATGTAAATATACTTATTCCACTTCCCTATGTAAGATGCTTCAATAACCCCCTCACCACATTCGGGATAAAATCTAGACTCCTATCACATCTGGCTCCTGCCTATCTGTCCAGCCTGCTTTCATCATCATCTTCCTGGACACACACTCCACTACACTTAAGCCCAGTGGACCACCTTCAGCTTCCTTAGTGAGTGATGCTCTCCTGTGCCAACATTTCTGTCCACAGGCTGCTGCTTCTGCTCAAATACCCATCTTCCCCTTCATCTTAATGGACTGAAGACTCACACTCATTCAATGAGGATTTACTGGCACTGGGCAAGGTGCTGGGAACACACACCTGAAAACAGATCCTGTCTAAGGAAGCTCACAGTCTCCTTAAGAAGAGAGATAAGTACTGAGATCATCAGAATTCAGTGTGAGAGTGCTAACAGAGGGAAACAAAGGGAAGGTATCCTGGAGGAAATAACTCCCGAGCAAAGTCTTGAAAGATGTTCACCACCATATGACCTAAGGAAGAGGAATGGTGTGTGTGTGTGTGTCACTGGAGTGGGGGGTGGGGGAGGGATGACTGTAAAGTACCCTTGGGATATGTAAGCGGAGATGCACAGATATGCAGTGCTCAGGTGGATGTGCAGGTATAGAGATGAAGAGAAGAATGTTAGAATGGAAAGCAGTTAGAATGCAGATGGCAGCTGAAACCATGGGAACACAACACCGTACTGCCACCCTGTTCCTGATACAATTGAACTGCTATGGCAATGAGGACCCAAATGGACCGCAGCTTTATCCCATGTTGATGTGTTTAAGAGAGCTGCGTACCAGGCTGAAAATATTCTTTTCTTTGTTTTCTAAGCTATTAGTTATTCAATGAACAAGACCTACCTGAATACAAAAGTGAGCTAGTTAGGTACTCTAGGAAATTTGAGAATATATATGGCATAACATTTATGCCAAGGTAGTTTATAATTTACTGGGATAAACAATGGGTTTTCCATTATCCGATGGAAAATTGGATATTCTGTAAAATAGTACTCTAAGGAAACCAGGCAGGAGAGGCATCAGTTTTGGTTGGGATGCTTAGGAAATGCTTCTCATAGGAAGCTGGGCTTTGGGCTTAAGAGAACCCCGAGGGATGAAAAGACCTTCAGCAGGGGGCAGAAAATGGACAGGCATAATAGGTCCCAGAGACCACAAGAACACTATACCGCACTGTGCAGAGAGCTTTCTCGTGATCTCTAAGAAAAGTTAGCATGCAGTAATTAAATATTGTGAAGAGGCCTGAGAAAGGAGCCTGGCTGGATGCCTGTTGGTAGTGTTCAAGGTAAGAATCTGCTAAGTAGCATAAAGTATAATACATACATTTGCTTGCAATAATACAGACTTTCAAAAATATTGACTTCCTGCATATGGAATAATGGTTTTATACTTGAATACTTATTTAATTTAGGGTCTGGTTTTCCTATCATAAAATCCAAGTATGTGATCAGAATAACCTACAGGTATCTAAAATGCTAGCCCTTACTAGTCGTGATATGTATCTTCAAACATTCACAGAAGGAAAATATACTTCCCAAAGATAAGCTGCAATTAAAGTCATGGAGGCTAGATTTTCTTCAATGTTTTCTTTGCTTCTCTATTTCTTAAGCCAAGAAAAAAACACCACTAGACTTTGTAATCTTCTCAAGAGTATTCTGTTGCTCCAGAACAAAATGTTCTCCAAAATTATCAAAAATCTATTTGAAATAATACAAAATATAAGGTGGGATTCAATTTCAAGGTTCTTATCATCTATGGTCAACAATGATGGAAGAGACAGTGGAAAGAATAATTTTGTGCGTGCTTAACTAGACAATTCTGCTAATGACAAAGAGAAGCCAAACTCTAAAATCCACTACTGTATTTCCTCTTAACATCAAGTTATGCTGAAGCAGCATCCTAATATCTGAGCATCCTAAACAATCTAAGTCAACGGAGAAGCTGATTCAGAGGTAAATGCATTCATTCATTTACTCATTCACTCACTCATTCTACACTTACTGAGTGCTTATCACACGCCAGGCTCTGTCTAAATGCTGGAGTGCACGGAGAAGAAGCCAAGCCCCTGCCTTCATGGAGCTTGCACTCTAAATTCAGCTCAATTTTATAGCAATGTCAAATTACACAAAGGACTTCAACTTAAAAGTTTTCCTTCCAGATGCTGGATGGGGATACTTTCACAAAAAACTTATGTGAGTGTGCAGCTTCTATTCTGAATTCAAAATGAATAAGCTAAAATCTTACGTTTCCTTTAAGAGCTACTTAGAAAAGAACACAAAAGTCTTTTTAAGTAATATGAAATTCAGAATTGAGTCATGAGGGATCTCTGAGGTTATCTAGTCTAATCTCCTATAAGAGAAATTCCTCATGGAGTATATATGTGGAAAATTATCATGTATTAAAATAATAATCTAAAAAGCATTGTATGATAATTGTTATTGAATCGGTTTATTAACTCCCCTTTGTTAACAAATTCCACAGGTGATAACTATTACCTGTTCATATGCCCAGAACTTAACAGCTGTCTCAGGAGCAATTTTAATGACATTTGTACCATTTCCTCTCCAAAGTGAGCGGATACCTCCCTCTTTCACCATCTGTCGAAAGCCACCATATATGTTCATTTTCTCTGATTTTGAACCATGGACCTAAAAACAAAAGCAAAACGATATTAAATACTGGTGGGATGTTATTATTACTATTTCTAAAGTAACCATACAATCCACTCTCTTTTCTTCAGTATTATTTATTACTGCATGAAGATGTATTTGAAAATAGAATATAGAAGGCTGAGAAAATATATAATGGGAAGAACTATTACCATCATTTTAGAAGCCTGACTCTGAATCTAAAACTAAGAAAAATCGTAACCCTCAGTGTGGGAAAGCAAACAGAGAAGGCATGATCAAAAGTAAAATTATGAACAACGTTCATAAGATAAAATGAACCAACTTATTATTTATTAGGCTATGGAACACCCTTTGGAACATGAGCAAGTTCAGTATAAGAAAAATTAGAAAAATATACTGAATGTAATATATTATCCCTCCCCCTGAGAAGTAATACTGACTTGAAATATAAATGGGACTCAAAACAATCTGGATGTTATGTTTATCAGAGCCATAGAGAATAGAATACACACAGCCTGACACCAAAAATAAAAATTGTAACTTCTACAGCTTATCTCGAAATCTCATGTACCAACTGCCTAACCCAGTGAATACTGATGAATTACCTGGCTCATACTACCGATGTGATAGTTGTTTAAATAAACTAGACCTTATGCTTGTCTCTATATAAAACTGATTAAATCTAATAAACCAAAAGTAATTTAAAAAGTCAGCTATTCTTCTGATTGTTTCTGCTTACACAAAATGAGTGACTACTATTTAAAAAAAAAACCAAGAAGGGAGGAAGGGAGAGGCTGAAGACTAAAGGTCAGCCATGAGGGCAGTATGTGATCTAGTCACAATAAAAACTCTGGACACCAAAGACTCAGGTGAGTCTCCTTGGTTGGTGTGCAACTCTGTGCATATTGTCACATGCCAATGTCAGGAAATAATACATTCTGACTCTCTGGGGAGAAAACAACAGAAACTCTGCATTTGGTACTTCCCTGGAAGCCCTATGCTCTTCTTTCCTTGGCTGATTTTAATATATATCCTTCAGTGTAATAAACCATAATCGTGAGTATAAAAGCTTCCAGTGAGTTCTGTGAATTAATGAATCTGAAGGTAGTTTGGGGAAACCCCTGAACTTTCAGGAACAAAAGTCTAAATATATCCATTTTATTTTAAATAAACTTCACAATAAAATATGACAAAGGAAAAAAATATGCTTATTCAAGCTCTCTCAAAGTCAATTTACTATTGTTCCTAAAGAAAAACATACAGGCCGATTCCCTCTCCTTTTTTTTAAAAGCAGTATCTTTACCCCTAAACATATTTTGAGATGTAGGTACATTCTCAATGGATGCTGGTTTAAAATATTGTCAGAAATCATTTTGTACAGAAATCTAATGGCAAATATAAAAAGTGCTGACCATAGGTATAACAACATAACTTTTAAAAACCTTTTTTAAGCAGCTAGCATATTCTAGCAGGGTGTTCCAGCCTACCAGGCATTTTCACATATCTTACATTATTTAATTCTTACAACCACCCTTGTTAGATATTCATATTCCCATTCTAGAATGAAGGAAAATGAGGCCTCAGGGGTTTCATGCAGTCTGAGAACCATGAGCTTTAGAGCCAGAAATACTCCATTCCTTGTCTAATTTGTTGTAAAGGAAAAGTCATTTAACTCTCTGAGCCTTGTGTTCCCCACAGATAATATGAGGATAAAATCCCCCCATGCTGTTACTAGAGGATTAAATTGGTTACCATAATGAGCACCAAATAAATATTAATCCTTTCCTTTTCCTTTCTTTTCACTCTGACCAGCCAAGCCTACACTGCTAGTAAATAGGAAAGTCAGCTTATAAACCCAGGTCTTTCCTGCCAACCTCAGCTTTAGAATAATTTTTTAAGTTACATCCTTGTTCCAAGATTCTAGATTTCAGAAAAACCCTCTTTTGAGAAAGAACATAAAATACAAGGAAAATATAAGTAATTTAAGGAGAACCCTACAATAATGGCTAGAGATTTCCTTTTCTAATTAAACATTTGAATAGTCACAGAAAGCCAAGATTAACAGTTCATCACACACATGTACCAACAATTTAAGGTTTGGTCAAACACTGAAATACTTAACATGGACTGAATTTAGGATTAATAGCAATAAAATTGAGAGATTTCTTTTTAAAGGTATGACTATCACTGCGAAATTTTTAAACTTTTATCAATGCACCGTATTTCTCATTGTTTCAGAATATTTTGGGCAAACTTAGAAGATCGCAAAGCTCACCTGCATCATGACTTTCAGACGATCCAAAGGGGCAGTGCTTGTTCGAGAGACGGCACCAGCAACACCTCCTGCCAAAAGCTGCCTCCACCACTGCCCCGACTTCTTTTCATCTTCCGTGAATTCATCTGGAACAGTTAAACTGTCTCCTATGTCAATACCCTGTTAAAATGGAAGAAAGAGCCCCAGGCTCCATCAATTAAAGACAGATCATTCCAGAAGGTTTGCTTCTTTGAAAGAAGAATTACATATTTTATAATTAAGATCAGCTTCAATCCTTAGAAAGTACTATACTGAACCAATCTGAGCATACAGGCAATTATAAGTAGCCTATTCACGCTAAATGAAGTACAGTATCAGTCCACAAGAAATGAAAATTAACAGTAATTACAAATTTACAAAACCAAAAATCACAACTTTTTTCTTAATAGATTCAGAATAACTTTTCTCTTCTAGGTCTAAGTCAGAATGAAAGAGCAGCATTTGATCAGAGGTAGTGAATCCTTAGCTACAGAAAGAAAATAATTTGTCAGTTCTTAAAGATACACACTTTATCTCAAAATTATATCCACATTATACTTTATAACATGATATGTGCTCTAAAGATATAAATAAAAATTAAATTAAAACTGTAATTTGAGTACCCCTAAACTCATTTCCTATATAGACTGTCTGTAAATATTTTTATAAATCTGACTTGTCATTTAAAACATGCAATAGATTCTATATAAAATTTAGCTTACAGGGAGGTATTGTTTAAAATGATCTACCTTCCAATCTTCTCTAAATATTACTATAGGTTACAAACATAGCTTGACAGAAACAAAATTCTATAATAATATTTTTATAACTTTATTATCTAAATGATTCTAGTGTAAAAGATTTTATAGGTAAGAGTGTCAGGGTAAGGAGCTTTGCTATAGTAGTAACCCTCTATTTCTTCATTTTACAATCAATAAAATGGATACATGATTGTAGCCTCAACTATTACTATCTCCAAAGATACAATAAGAATTTGATCATGTAAATATGACTTCACATAAGTATAAAATTTGTCAAGGCAACTGAACTACAAATATAGTATTATTTTATACTCATAGTTGAAAAGGCATTAGTCACCAATAATTCTACAATGCTCTAGGTAAGTTTAGGCATTGTTACTAGTAACAATGTGAACTCTAGGCTTCATTTAGTGCATATAAAATGTACTGAAATCCAGGAATACGTATAGAAGTCAAGCCCATTAGAAAAATAAAAATTCCCTCAAAGAGTTCCCACTGTTTTCAGGAACAGATTGCAGAATGAAATGAATTTCATTTACCCCAGGATATTTCAGTAGGACATTAATGAAATTTAATTAAAATTTGAAAGTTTAGAAGAATACAGATGGATAGGTGTGCAATATTAAGAAGATGAGCCAAAGATTTTTTAACCTTCCATGATTATTATTACAGGTGCCTTAAGCCAGAGATAAATGTAGGTGGTTGACTGAACAAGCAAGTTTCAGAAGGGATCTTTGGTCATTATCAACCACAAGGTACTGAGATTACTTAGGCAATATATTATCTATAAAAGGTAAAAGCCCCAGGACTTCTCTGGTGACGCAGTGGTTAAGAATCCTCCTGCCAATGCAGGGGACACGGGTTCGATCCCTGGCCTGGGAAGATCCCACATGCTGCGGAGCAACTAAGCCCGTGCACCACAACTACTGAGCCTGTGCTCTAGAGCCCACAAGCCACAACTACTAAACCCATGTGCCACAACTACTGAAGCCCGTGTGCCTGGAGCCCATGCTCCACAACGAGAGAAGCCACTGCAATGAGAAGCCCACACACCTCAACAAAGAGTAGCCCCTGCTCGCTGCAACTAGAGAAAGCCCACCTGCAGCAATGAAGACCCAACACAGCCAAAAATAAATAAAATAAAATTAATTAAAAAAAAAGTTTTAATATACTCTGAGTATACACCTAACAGAACACGTAGAACTTTACAAGTTAAAGAGCTATTGAGACGGGTACCATGGCCCATAAGTGTTACAGAGTGCTTTTGGATGATAACCATACCAATTGCTTATAGCTCCAAATAAGTATAAATTAATACATAAAGCGTACTCACAGTAGAATGTTTCCAGAAACGGATAATTTCCTCAATGTCTGTAACAGGGTTAAATAAGAAGTAGTCTCTCCATTCATTCCAGTCCACTGTCATCGTCCCATCAGCATCAATGCTGAAAATAAAAAGAAGCTGATTAAAGAACAAAATAAAATGTATAAATAAAACTAACATTATTGGCCATGTTGCAGAATGACAGTTTCTCTTCCAACTTAATATTCTTAAAAGGTTTTGGGAAATGGCAACAAGCATTTGATAATCTGCTTTAATCATTTAGATAAAAATAGACCCCCAAATTACAGGTCTCACTAAAGGCTACTTTTGGTGCTCTGTCAAACTCCAAGTCAATGAGCTGTCAAACACTAATGTTGGAAGTTAAAATTGGGGGGTAGCAATGAATGAATTTATGATCGATTTTTTCTTACACTGGCTCAAGAAGATAGTTCTTCATGTTCTATTGTAACATTTGGATGTGACTTCAGAATATACTCAAGATACACTATCAATTTCCCTCTCCAATTTTCTCTAAGCTAAGAAAATTACCAATGATTGTAAAAAATAAAATCAAACTTGGTGATTGGGCCATCTGAGTCTTAAGAAATCCTGGTACCTTATCTTCAACATTTAAAATTAACATATTGTAGCCTTGGATATTTTTCATTAACTTTTTGCTTATTTTAGTAGGTTCTTGGCAATAATGTCATTTGTACCTGTTTATTTTCCTAAAAGCAACTTTATAAACTGCCCAGGATGTTGATAGTTTTGTTCACTACTGTAGACCCAGCATCTAAAGTGTACATCTAAAGCAGTACAAAGAAAGTGCTCATTTATTTATTGAATTAATGAATATATCTGAAAAAAAGTTTTGGTGTCTCCTCTGAATTTTATATTTATTCTATGACTTGTGTGAAAGTGATGCATAAAGATGGCAGTCAGATAAAATGCTATTTTCAGATATTTATGATTATATTTTCCAGTGCCACTTTTTACTTTGATTGCATACATGAAATTACACTTAAACTTTCAATTGTCCCATCACACAGGTGTTAACATTCCATATTTGCATAAGAGTCCTAGTTACTACTGATGTTTATGACACTGTTCTTCTGGGTTAAAATATTTATAGCTCTATTTTTTAATCACTATTTGCTATTTTAATGCAATTGTTTATTGTCTGACCCTACCCCTCAACCCCCCACACACGCATGCAAGCATCCTCCACAAGGCAAGGATTTTTTATTTTATTCACTGATATGACCAAAGTGTCTAGAACAGTGCCTGGCACAGAGCAAATATTTGTTGAATGAATAAATGAATTCCAAACTCTGCAGCTTAAAGCTGCAGAACACTTAGTGTCGACAAACTTCTTAAATAAGATAGTCTCACTGTGGGTTTAAATTGCGTTTCTCTTCAACTTACTAACGAAGTTGAGCATCTCATCATATTCATCTGTTATTCATGTTTTTCCCCTTGTGAAATGCTTGTTCATATCTTTTGCCCATTTTTCTAATGGGTTGTGTCTTTTTCTTAAATATGTATAGTTCTTTATATAGTTGATTTAATCCTTCAAGTCATAAATTAGCAAGTACCCTCTCTTTGTCTTTTCATTTTATTTATAGTGTCCATGAATAGATGCTCTTAATTATAATACAGCTGAATTTATCAATCTTTTCATATATGGTTACTGACTTCTGTATTTTTTTAAAATAAATTCTTCCCTATACTGAGATATAGACATTTGCTTCTTTTTCCTCTAAAGGTATTGCAGTGTAACTTTCACATTTAGCTTGATTTTTTTAAAATGAAGTACAGCTGTTTTACAATATTATGTTAGTTTCAGATGTACAGCAAAGTGACTCAGTTATATGTATAATTTTTTCAGACTCTTTTCCATTATAGGTTATTACAAGATATTGAATATAGTTCCCTGTGCTATACAGTAAATCCTTGTTGCTTACCTATTTTATGTATAGTAGTTTGTATCTGTTAATCCCATACTCCTAATTTATCCTTCCTACCCTCCCTTTCCCTTTTGGTAACCATAAGTTTGTTTTCTATGTCTGTGATTTCTGTGCATGGCATGAGGCAGGTACCCAACTGTATTTCTGTCTGCATGGATAACCAGGTGCACCAGAACCATTTATTGCATAGTCTCTCCTTTTCCCAGGGATTTGCAAAGCTACTTCTCTCATGTGACAAATCCCAAATACGGCTGGGTCTGTTTCTGGGATGGTATGTTCCACTTGTCAACTTGTCTATCTGTGTAGCAATACCACTATGTCTTAATTATAGCTTATAACAACTCTTTGATATCTGATAGGGCAGGCCCCCAGCTCCTTAGGGTTCTCTGAGAATGTCTTGGTTATTCCTGGGCTTGTATGGTTTCATTTTTCTCTAGAAATGTTTCATAGCCCAAATGCTGGGGCAAAGAGAGCAACTGAGAGGGTGGTTCAGGATTGGGGGAAAGTAAGTAGGAGTGGTGGAAGGAATCAATCAAGAGATTGACAGACTGGTGGAAATGAAGGGGCCAGAGATCTGTAAGTCAAAATGCAAGTACCATAGGAGCCAGACAGTGTAGAATCTGGAGGAAGAAGGGTCAGAAGGTAGGATACAGGCTTTTAAGACTTCAGACGAGGCGTGGCTTCAAGTTATGATACAATCCTAAGAGGGAGCGGGCTGCTGAAGCAAAATGGAATAAAAGTCTCAGGTGTGTTGAGGAAGGCAAGGAACACTGACGCTAGAAAGAGGAGTCACCAGCACAAATACTGAAGTTTCCTAGGACTTAAAGAGAAAATGACTATTTGACAAGTGCCAAGGTCCTCAATAAATGTGGAGGGGGAACTAGAGATAAGAAAATTAGAGGAAAGAGGGATGGAGATGAAAGCCTAAATGGAAAATGGATTTTACTTGAGAGCGGAAGATAAAGATACATGAAGCACACATGTTTGGGAGTGACTGCCTACCTATTTCAGCTACTCCCCACCCATATCGTCTACTGAAAAAGTAGAACTAGGAGGCTGTATTTCAACCAACTGATTCCTATTCTCATACTCTGATGACTCAGCCTCAGCTGTTTCAATCAGCACCTTTCAGACTTCTCTCCCATGAATTCAGTTTTGAGTATACTAAGAGACAGTGAAATGGCTGAAAGGAAGCTGACATTTGGAGGTATTACGAGTCACACTGATGGCCGAGCACTCAAGGGAAGGTCCGTGATTTCCACTACTGAAAACACAATCAGATTCTGCCTTTTAAAACACTGCCTTTTAAAACCCAATCAAATTCTGCCTTTTAAAACACTGTGAGATAATAGAAGATATATAACTTGGTCTCTGTTCCCTGTTCCTGGCAAGAGCCCCTAAAGCCCTTGTAATTTCCTAAGTGATAAGAGCACTGGGGCATCTTTTGTTCTAATGAGGCAACTCTGAGTGGGCTCCTGGATGGCTCCTGGATGAGGGCTGGTCACCAGAAAAACCAAGTCATGATTAGAAGCTTGGAATTTTCAGCCCCCTTCCCACCCCCATCCCACCCCAATTCTCCAGAGGGGGAGAGGGACTGAAAATGGAGTTAATAATTGAGCATGCCTACATGAAGAAGCCTCCATAAAAATCTCAATAGCACGGGATTTAAGGAGCTTCTGATTAGCAAACACATCCATACACTGGCAGAGTGAAACACCTAACTCCACAAAGACACCTGTGCTCAGGACCCTCCCAGGCCTCTCCTTACGTATCTTTTCGTCTGCCTGTTCATCTGTATCCTTTATAATATCCTGTAATAAACTGGTAAGCATAAGTAAATGTTTCCCTGAGTTCTGTGAGCTCCTCTAGCAAGTAACTGAACCCAAGGGGGAGAACGTCACGGGAACCTCTGATGTGTAGTCAAGTCAGGCAGAAGATGTGGGTAATCTGGGTACCTACTACTTGCGATTGGCATCTGAAGTGGAGAGCAGTCTTGTGAAACTGAGTCCTTAATCTGTGGGATCTGACACTACCTCCAGGTAGACAACATTAGAATTGAGTTATGTTGTAGGACTCCCAGCTAGTGTCAGCTAGAATTGCTTGTTGTGGGGAAAAAACCCCACATATTCAGTGACCAGAAGTTTCAGAAGTGAAGTGTTTTGTGTGAGTGGTAAAGGAGTCACGTAAAAGGGAAAACAGAGCTTCTTCTACTGCACCAGCCCTGGAGGCCTTGAAAGAGTTTTCCCATTCCTACACTTTAGGTATATGTGTACACACAAAATGAAAAGCGAGAAAAAGGGGAGAAAGATATTGAAAGTACATAGTGAGGAATGGTAAGGTACAAGGATTTGTTTTAAGCCACACTTACAAAGGCAGATCTCTAATACAGGATACTAAAAGTAAAAAAAAAAAAAAACTGTCAATAGAGGAAGAGCTTACCTTTGAAGAATCAACTCTGCTTGTTGTTTAGAAATAGTTAGACCTAGTATCTGGAGAGACTGGACAATTTCAGAAGCCTCAATTTTTCCTTTAAAAAATAAAAATTATAAACTTAGAACTGATAAGGACCTTAGAAATCATGAATTTCAAATCCCTCACTTTATAAGGGAAAGGCTTGGACTGATTAAGGTAAAATTGTGAATTTAGATGAGCTATAGATTTGCTTAAGTACATATTGCAACACCAACTCGAATTTCAACAAATACATTAAACAAATATACACACATTATTTCACTCAAAAATCATAACAGCCTTGTAGGTAAATAATGACATTCCATCTAAAGAAAAGACTGAGAGCGTACATGGCCTTACCAAGAAATGACATTAAGAAGCAGCAGAACTGAGATTCAAATCAAGATACTCTGACTTTGAGGTAAATTCAATTAAGCTAGGATCTATTAATTTTAAAGCATGCATTTCTACATTTTAATAAATGATTAAGCATTTATTATACATAAACATGTAAGGCACTAAGTTAAAAGAAAGTAGAAAATGACTAAATGAAGCCAAAGAGTGTGGAATATTCTTTTGAGAAATCTGGCAATAAAAATAAAGCAGGATAGTAGGATGATGGAAGTAGGAAAATTATTATTATAAGAGCAATTAGAGCATGTTGTAGAAAGGCGAAGAATCAGAAGAGAAGAAGAAAGAGAAAACATAAGCAATAAATGTAAGATTGCGTTTCTCTCAAGCATCCCACAGACCCATGAGGATCCTAAGACTAAGATGCATGGAACAGGTAAATAAACCAAAGGGTCTGATGCCAAACCAGGATTAACAGCAAAGTTCTCCAGGAAAAGAGGAAGACAAAAATTACTGTTAGTGGTGAAAGGAAAGACTCCCTTTAAGGGAAGGACTTTGAAGGAATGACAGGATTTGGAGACTTCTCCCAGGGAGAAGAAAGGAGCAGCACGAGAATCTGGACAATGTAAGAGCAGTTAGAGGCGTCACCCTGTTAGCGATGAAATTTTTCAAATACCTCTCTGAATAATCTCCTTTTTGGTTGCACTTTCAAAGAAGTACAGTTGATTCTCATTATTCACTGTAGTTACTTTCTATAAGGTCACCATGAAGACAGAACTAAAGAACCGAACCGCTGTTCCTAAGGGAAATACAGGGTTAGGCTCCTGTGCCTCTGGTCACAATATTCTCATCAACCAATCAATACAAAACCTTGTTTTCTGTGTGTTTCTGTTTAAAGACACCTTGCTTAATATATATTATTGACTCATAAACATTGAACTCATGGTCAACAGCACTATAACTCATGCCTGAGTGGAGCTTTTCTGACACACCTATTTTCTTCCAAAGGCACGTCACAGCCTTCCCACATTTAGGAACACTCGACAGCATTTCAGCACTGTTCTTGGGAGCCATTGCAAATAGTGAAATCACCAATAAAAGCATAAAAATGCAAAAAACACGGCACCAAGTAGACTGCAGAAGGACTTGTGTACAATAAAAAAGCTAAAACAAGAACGCAGCGCATCACCTCTCTCTATCTCAGCTTTAGAAATGTGCTCACCAAGAAAATGAAATTTGTGGCTGCTCTGCGCAAATCCATGAATGACTGCAAAAGCACTGTGAGTACTGATTTGGGGGTTATTTATGGAGTTAAATTTTAGCAAGTAGAAAAATTCTCAAATACAGAATTCATGAATAATGAGGATAGACTGTATATGCTTTGCTTTAAGAAAGTTTAATAAACAAAAGTATGAACCTATAATGAAAAAGTGTTTTTAAATTACAAAAACAAGATAAACTGAGGGGAAACTGTTTGTATTTATTACAAATTTCATCTTTAACACAACATTATAAATCAACTATACCTCAGTAAAAAATAGAATAAAAATATTTCACCTTTAATTATTTCTTCTGGTTCATTTAGAATTTTCTGAAATGGACCATTGATACATGCATACTGTACGTACTGAACAATCAGCCTCTACTTATCTGGAGATGATCATGAGGTAACTTCATCTCCTGCTACTGCCTGCCCTAACACTATATAGACAGTCCCTTCTCTGCAGCTGAACTTTAGAGGGTTCAGGGTGGGATGAAAGTTTGTGGGAAGAAATAAACTTGATTGTAAGAACTGAATTTTGCTACAAGATTGGACTAAGGTAGACTTGGAACATACAATGTAAGGTTTATGGGTGGTAACAAATATTCTAACAGTACTACTTTCCACCACAAACTCAGCTCTTCCTGGCCAAGTCACACATTTGAACGATCATCAAAACCATTCAAAGGGTTTAGTTGTTTCTTTGTTTGAAGAAACTTGCCTTGAGTCTAACTGAAGTTAATGTTCAGTAAAAATCAGGGATCAACAAACTATAACCCTCTGGCCGAATAAGGCCAGTTGCCTGCTTTTGTAAATAAAGTTTTATTGGAACACAGCCATGCCTACTCATTTACATATTATTTATGACTGTTTCTGCACTGTGACAGCAGAAATGAGTACATGCAACTGAGATCACACAGCCCATTAAGCTAAAATACTATCTGGACTTCGACAAAAAAAAAAAGTTTGCCTATCCCTGGTATGAACCATATTTTCTCTCAATTTATTTGTTTAACTTGTTTCTTGAATAACAAATCTTGAATGAAATGGCCTTGACCACTCATGCGTGGGGAGGGGTCTGAGGCTGCATTATACATTTTTTTTTTTTTTTTTTTAATTTTTTTTTTTTTTGGTAAACGGGCCTCTCACTTTTGTGGCCTCCCCCATTGC
>NW_020172984.1:2330074-2334277 GCF_003031525.2 Neophocaena asiaeorientalis asiaeorientalis | reverse complement strand
GGGGGGGGTTTGTGGGTTTTTTTTTTTTTTTTTTTTTTTTTTTTTTAATTTTTTATTTTTTTGGTACACGGGCCTCTCACTGTTGTGGCCTCTCCCGCTGCGGAGCACAGGCTCTGGACGAGCAGGCTCAGCGGCCACGGCTCACGGGCCCAGCCGCTCCACGGCACACGGGATCTTCCCGGACCGGGGCACGAACCCGTGTCCCCTGCATCGGCAGGCGGACTCCCAACCACTGTGCCACCAGGGAAGCCCTGCATTATACATTTTTAAAATAAATGCCCTCTTCCTATCAAAGGTTGCCTCTGGTGATAAGGGTTTGATAGCTCTTCCCTTTCTCCTACAGTGGCCTTTACTTCTTGCTCCACATGACTGGAACTCTAACTCCAAGCTATTAATCTAAATAGAAAAACTATAATCCCAATCAGAAGGTATGTATTTAAACGTCTATCTGCTATTTTCTTTTTTAACTTTCACAATCAGAGCATCTTCTTTGATCACATGTAATTCTTTCAAAAAGACTATCAAATATAAGATAATCTGAAAGTTGTTTAAATTTTAGAATATATAATACTCATGCTTAGTATGAATAAAAATAACTGTTGCCCAGAGAGCAAAAAAACATAATTATTATTTTTAACCCATAGCTTTAAGTTCAAATCAGTATAAGGTTCCATAATTAATATTTTACAAAGGCCCTACTCACAGTTTATGATTCATTAGGCAAAGCTACATATAACTTTTCTTCACTAAAAACATTCTATATAAAAATCACATTACTAAGAAAAACAAGTATTAACACAAGTAATAATTATCATCTAAAAATAGACTGACTAAATATACATTGTTTTAGACTTTTGGAAGCATGAGATGTGCTTCTTCATAGCTAGTGATAAATAGAAAAGAAAGACACACCATCATTATTTTTGTCCAAACTCTTAAATGCCAATTTCATTTGTTTCTCATGGTCTTTAAGGTACTTCATAAATTCTTCAAAATCCAGCTTCCCATCTTTGTTGACATCACCAGTAGTAAAAATTTTCTACAAAAAAGAAAAAAATTAGAGATATTTTTATATGGGTTAAAAATACTAGATGTTTTGTACATCAAGCAGATTGGCTGTTTTCCTATTAAGACTTGTATTTTATAAATCCCAAGATAGAAGACAAAATCTTGACCTAAATTTAAATGTTTAAAATAGTACTTTTCCCTTTAATTTCCAAAATTAAGTAATCTTTTCCTAAAGATGATTCTTATAAAAAGCTGTCATATCAAACTGTCTATCTCTATTAGGAAAAATCATTCCTTTTGAGAAAGAAATAATATATTATTTCACACAAATATATGTATTGATATATAAACACATAATATATATATACATAATATATACGGGTACAATATATAAAATTGATAATACTATATATATAATTATATGAATACAATATATAAATGATACTATATATATACATATAATACTATAATGTATTATACATACACATATGTACATGTATAATACTATATATTATATATACATATGTACATAATAAATATATACATAACACTATATATGGACACACATACATACACAAGATAAATGTATTATAGTAATCCCAGGTTGGGTTAACATATTTTTTTTAATCTTGTAATTTACCACAGTAACAGAATAAAAAAGAAAAGTCATGTGGTTACCTTAATAAATGCAGAAAAACATTTGATGGATTCAATATCATTTGCGACTAAAAACTCTGAGCAAACTAGGAATGGTGCTTCCTCAAACTAATAAAGGGTATCTACAAAGAATTCTAGCCTTTTTTGTTTAAACTAGTATGACCAGGATTCTCTTATCTGCAACCTAAATGCCATCAATTATTACTTACAGTTTTAAAAGCAAATACATTTGTAGTGTCACTGAAAAATAATTATTGCTATTTAATTACCTTTACAAATTAGACTGAGGATGATTTTCATCTGGAAATTATTTTCTGATTACTCAACACATACACTGAGATTTGCATAATCCAAGAGAAAATGTCACAGCATTCTGGGGCCCCATTTATGTACTGAAGTTTCATCTAAGAAGTTTATATTTTGGTCAATGAAAATAACAGTGAACAACTATCATTTTAGAAATTACAAGTTAAAGGACATCTCTAACGCTATCTTTGAACAGCCTGATTTTTTTACCCATATTTCATTAGCCTTTGTTACGGTAAATAAAGATTCCCAGAGTTACAACTGTCTAATGACTCTGACTTTTGAGTTTTCTTGCCTATTCCTCTGTGGAAATAAAGACCAGTCAAAGGAGAAAAGGAAAGGCTGTTTATTCTGAGATTACTATAGCAAGGAAGTCAACCACTGTCACTTGTATTTTGGCTCAAAGGCAGGAAGAAGAGTGGGAAAGCTTTATAGTAGAAAAAAAAGGAGTTTTGGGGTGTGCCCTGATTGCAGACTGTTGGCCTGGGAAAACTGTAGGTGGGCTAAAGCAAAAGTGGGGCATCCTCTGTGATTGGTTAGGGGGGCATATTTGGCTTTTTCTGGTTGGTCCTAAGTTGGAAGCAGGGACAAAAATTGGGGAACATGTCAGTTATCAATTAATTTCTGGCCATTTGGGGCCGACTGTTACACAAGTTATTGTTTAGCTTCCTGGACTGTCACTAGAGATAGCATTCTGGCTTCCAGTAAGTCTGACTTACAGCGGGTTGGCTTCCTGGATTTTTTATTATAAACAAGGGGTAGTTTTCTGGGTAGGTCTTAGGTCAAAGTTCAACATTTTTTTAATTGAAATATAGTTGATATACAATATTAAGTTAGTTTCAGGTGTACTACATAGTGATTTGACATTTGCACACATTATGAAATTCAAAGTTCAATTTTAAATATGGTCTAACACTGTCTATTTGCATATTCAGTCTCTCACCTTTCACAGCAAAAAAACAAACCAAATCAAACATCATTCAAAAAATCTGTTATCAGAATAAAAAGTTTTATCTTTTCTTTCTTAGTAGTATGTAAGTACCATTTCTATATTTAAAAAATCAATTGAATTCTCAATCTATATAAATAAACTTCTACCACGGAATCTGGAGACATGGGGGTGAAAACTCACATCAAAACTTCCTAGAGATGTGACCATCACCTGAGGAAAAGCCACATCAGCTTCCCTGAAATATACGGTTCTATGCGGCTGGTGCAGAGACTGCCAGAGTTTTGATATGTGAGACATCATCAGTCATAAAAAGCCTTTATATGGCTCACACCACCTCTTACCAAAAACAAAAGACAAATATGCAAAAAAAATTGTTTTGATAAAGAAGAAATGTGTTTTAAAGGGTTAAACTTGTTTATGGCATAATCCTGAATTTCTTATGAAAGGTTAGTTTGTATCAAATAAACAAATATCATACAAGTCACATGTGAAAATCTAAGTACAAGAGTAGCTTTAAAAAAGCATGAAGGGAAGATGGCGGAAGAGTAAGATGCGGAGATCACCTTCCTCCCCACAGATACACCAGAAATACATCTACACATGGAACAACTCCTACAGAACACCTACTGAAGGCTGGCAGAAGATCTCAGACCTCCCAAAAGGCAGGAAACTCCCCACATACCTGGGTAGGGCAAAAGAAAAAGAGAAAAAACAGAGACAAAAGAATAGGGACGGCACCTGCACCAGTGGGAGGGAGCTGTGAAGGAGGAAAGGTTTCCACACAATAGGAAGCCCCTTCAAGGGCGGAGACTGCGGGAGGCAGAGGGGGGAGCTTCGAAGCCGTGGAGGAATGCACAGCAACGGGTGCGGAGGGCAAAGCGGGGAGATTCCCGCACAGAGGATCGGTGCTGACTGGCACTTACCAGTCCGAGAGGCTTCTGTGCTCACCCGCCGGGGCGGGCAGGGCTGCGAGCTGAGGCTCGGGTTTCGGTTTCGGACGGAGCGCAGGGAGAGGACTGGGGTTGGCGGCTTGAACATAGCCTGAAGGGGTTAGTGCACCACGGCTAGCCGGGAGGGAGTCTGGGGGAAAGTCTGCACCTGCCGAAGAGGTAAGAGACTTTTTCTTCCCTCTTTGTTTCCTGGTGCGCGAGGAGAGGGGTTTAAGAGCGCTGCTTGAAGGAACTCCAGAGATGGGCGCGATCCACGGCTAAAAGCGCGGACCCCAGTGACGGGCGGGAGACGCTAAGGCTGCTGCTGCCGCCACCAAGGGGCCTGTGTGC
>NW_020172984.1:2329638-2329899 GCF_003031525.2 Neophocaena asiaeorientalis asiaeorientalis | reverse complement strand
TTTTTTTTCTAAATATTTTTTAATTCAATAACTATATTATACTTTATTTTATTTTTACTGTATCTTCTTGCTTTCTGTCTTTTTTCCTTCTTTCCCTCCTTCCTTCCTTCCTCCCTCCCTCCCTCCTTTCTTTCCTTCTCACCTTCTTTCCTTCTTTCTTTCTTTCTTTCTTTTTCTTCTTCCTTCCTTCCCTCCTTTCCTTCTTTCTTTTCTCATACTTCTACTAATACTCTTTACTTTTTCTCCCTTTTATTCTGAGCC
>NW_020172984.1:2320835-2329291 GCF_003031525.2 Neophocaena asiaeorientalis asiaeorientalis | reverse complement strand
GGGAGGGAGGGAGACACAAGAGGGAAGACATATGGGAACATATGTATATGTATAACTGATTCACTTTTTTATAAAGCAGAAACTAACACACCATTGTAAAGCAATTATACCCCAATAAAGATGTTAAAAAAAAAAAAAGCATGAAGGACGTTTAGGTTTAAAAGGAAAAACACAATTTAAAAATCCAAGTAAACTTTACAGAGATAATATTTTGGACTGGTCTGGTCCATGGACAACATCCAGTCCAGGCCTCTGATGTTACAAATGAGGAAACCAGGACACAGTGCTTGGCATATAGAATGTGCTCAAAATACAAGTGATCAATGACTAAGTGAATAATCAAAATAAAGACTCCCAAAGTTCACGTGGCTAATAGGAAGAGTTTTACCAAATCTTAACACGACAGAACTCATTTGACAGTTTTTTGAGCATGAAGTGTCAATTATCTTAAATGAATTTGCCAGTCTTTAACTCTCATGGATCTCCATCTATTGGGTTAAACATCCAAAGAGCAAAGATCATTGGAAAGTAATAATTATAGTCAATAATAACTTCTGAACAGAAGATAACTGGGAAATACACTGATAGAAATATGCATTAGGCACTGCATACTGAGAAGGATCCTCTCATCTAGGTAGCTGGGGAAAAGATTTGCAAAGGAAAAAATGCCCAAGCTCATTCTTCAAAAGTCTGATGATAAAGGCACCTTATGAGGAAACATCAGCATGGGAGAAACCCCAAGAGTACAAGCCACTCAGACTGATTGCCCTCCTTCCAAGAACAGAAACCAAAATACACTATTAGAGAATTTCCAACTACCACACAACTCCCAAAACACACAGTGATTATGCCAGTTCCCCAAAGTGGGAAGAGAGCATCTTTGGCCTAAATGCACATCTAGGCTACTAATAACAGGTGAGTACATTGAACAAGGTGACTCCAAAAACAAGGCTGCAGCCAACATGTTGAGGGCAATTTGAATTTAGAAGTGTTATTACAGCCAGGGAGAAACTTGAGAAAAATGCTGGAGAGGAGTATTAGTAATGTTGTTATTCTTCAGACAGTGACGCTGGTAATAGACCTGAAAACTATAGTGGGGCCCAGCATCAAGCTTGGGAACGTGTAAATTTGGCTTTACCCTTCTCTGCCCAAGGCCCCTCCAGAATTCTCAGACCCAACATCTCTCCGACCACAGCCCCACTGAAGCCCACCTCCCCTTCATCCTGAATGACCCCTACGTCCTGCAGGCCTTCCTGAAGTTCAAGGATGTCCAGGGTCCCATCTTCATTATGGTCTAGGTACGAAAACAGTTCTTCATCGAAGGCGTCCATCTGGGATGTCTCTGGCGGCAGAAGTGCTTCGGGTGGTCCACGCTGTGACCCCCGTTAGTCTCCCCGAGGTGGAGGTGAGAGGGAGGATGGTGATCTCTGCCCACCACAGGCCGAGTTGGAAAAGACCTAAGGTAGCAGCTGCCTCTCTGCTACCAAATCCAAAGCCTCTGGGCCAGGTACAGAATGGAAAGGGGACGGTTCATCGCCACGGCTCCAGAGCAGAAGCACGAGATGCGCTGGGAGCCTCGGAGGGGTTGGTGCTGGAGGCCAGGCCTGGAGTGTGAGGCCATGGAGTTCCGGCCTCACTCCCAGATCAGCCAATCAGACTCCCTGTTTCCCACCTCACTCCAGGAAGAGCCTTTTCTCCAGAAGCTTCCTGAGAGACCTCCACACAGGTCTGTCTCTAAAGGTAGAACTTCTTTTTAGAGAAAAGTGGGTAGGGGAGTTTTGAGACATGGACTGTGGGGCCATAATGACTGGTGGTGTTGGTCCAACATTTTTTTGTTTTTTAAGTTGTCTGGTCACACCTAAGACTTCTTCTTCTAAGGTTAAGGCACTTGGGAATTATTGTAATGAAGCTTGGGACCAGAATGAAAATCTGACCATGTGGGCCTTTCCTTCTGTGATCCTCTCCCCCAGTTCCTTATCTTCACTCAGTACCTGCAGTGGCTCCAGAGCAAGGCTGCTGAACAGAAGGAGTCCCATCTCCATCTGCACAGATTGTGGCAGCACACTTGGGAGGATAATCTCAAAATGGGCGGAAGTTAAGTCAACTGGGGTCCAGGAGATACTCATAAACAATGTTTATGGCATCTTCTTAATCGCCACTTTCCGTAACCACTGAGAGCTCTGGCTTCCCTATACACATACCTGTTGGTCCCTCATCGGGCGCCACTGGAAATGTGGAAGTGTAGTTTCACAGTCAAAATTCCACATTTTACGTAAGTTACTTTTAAAAATATGGAGTAGTCGTTAAAAACTTGAATGTTAATATTCATATGGAGTAACAAGAACTCTCATGCTGGTGGGAATGCAAAATGGTACACTTTAGAAGACAGTTTGGCAATTTCCTACAAAACTAAACACACTTTTACCATATAATCCAGCAATCATGCTCCTTGGTATCTACCCAAAGGAGCTGAAAATGTATGTCCACATGAAAATCTAAACACAAATGTTTGTAGCAGCTTTATTCATAATTGACAAAATTGGAAGCAACCAAGATGTAGGTGAACGGGTAAGTAAACTGTGGTACATCCAGACAATGGACCATTATTCAGTGCTAGAAAGAAAAGAGCTATCAAGCCATGAAAAGACATGGAGAAATCTTAAGTGCATATTACTAAGTGAAAGAAGCCAATCTGAAAAGGTTACATACTGTATGATTCTAGCAATATCATATTCTGGAAAAGGCAAAACTATAGAGACATTAAAAAGATCAGTGGTTGCCAGACGGTTGGAGAAAGGGGTGGAAGGATGAATAGGCAGAGCAGAGAGGATTTTTAGTGCAGTGAAAAATACCCTGTATGATTCTGTAAAGATGGATACACATCATCATACATTTGTCCAAACCAATAGAATATACAACACCTAAGGTAAACTATGGACTTGGGGTGATATGTCAATGTAGTCAATGTTCATCAACTGTAACAAATGTTACCACTCGGCGTCAGATGTTGATCATGGGGGAGGTTATGCATGCGTGGGGGCAGGTGAGATATGGTTAATCTCTAGACCTTCCTCTTAATTTTGCTGTGAACATAAAACTGCTCCCCCAAAATAAAATTTTTTTAATTCGTAAAGATAATCTAATCAAGCCGTTGTCTGTCAGTTTTTGCTCTATTTACTCATCATGTCAAGTACGGAAAACACAAAGAGGACCATCCCATGTCCTTGAACTACCCATGCGTTTGCCAGGAAGAGATTATGCCATGGTTAGTCATAAATACTACTGCAAGCTTCGCAATAAACGTTTCTCCCCAGAGCTGTTGAGCAGTGGCAAACATCTAATGTTGTTTCACAAGATGGGCTGTGGCCCAATCAACAAGGAATTCTCCAACAAAAGAGAATTTTACAGTCCACAGGGAATGATCCTTCCCTGGGCATTGCAGAGAATGCAAGTAGTCACAAAGAGTCATAGAAGACAGACATCCAGGCAGGCGCAAGAGTCTAAAGACCAAGTAGAAAAGATAGAAGTCACAGCCAGACTTCTGAATAAAGAAAACAGACTAACAGCATTTTACATAACTGATAGAAGAGAGCAAAACATAGACTTGATCATCTCATCATTTTATTGCCTTAATTCTAAATCCAGATTTTTTTTTTTTTTGGTTCTACACTATTCTGAAGTCTTCCAAGCCTAAATTGAACCAAAATAAGCATACTTCCAGCTAAAATTGCTGACTTTTCGTCATCAGTTTATTTTTCTGATTTCCATTTCAGTAAATTAAAATTCAGATGGTTTCTTCTGCTCTTTGATGTTCTGAAATTTTTTTCCTCAGAGTACCTCAAGTGACATCCAAACATTGGGATTGCCTTTTAAAATGTTCTAACGTGGCCTTTGATGAAAAACAATGAGGAGGGGGAGGCAAAGAGGGAGGAGGGAGGAAACGATGGAAAATAATGCAAAAAGCAGACAGGATTACTAGATTCTTATGGGAAAATTAGTAATGACTATTGTATCTCCTTGTTCCTCATACTACCTTCTACTCTCAATTCCTGAGTCACAGGAGAACTTAATGTGAATTTTATCTCTTCTAAAACACTAATTTCATAATGAGGAGATTTGGAAACACACGGAAAAGCAGGGTCACTCATATCAGAAGAAACCATAGTGAGTTCGCCTCTAGCTAGTTCTTAATTTTGTCTCAGAACTTGCCTTGGTGTCTTTTCCCTTCCCTGTATACTTTTGGAACACTTAGTAACAATTAGTTATTGTATTCCTTATTATGTTCCACATTCTTTCCATTTAAGGCCTAAAGGAACTTAAATAGAAATTTGCTCTCTTCTATATGCCAAATTCGTTACAAAAGCTTGGCAACATGGAGATGAGATCAAGTCAGATGGAAATTTATAGAGATTTCACTTTAGGTTGAGTATTTGTTTTAGATGCAAATTATCTTGAAACCTTCCCTTGAAGAATCACCCCATAGTTCTCATTTCTAGATACTCCAGTGGGTAATCTCCCCAATCCTTGACATTATACAAACCCTTGACCTATGCCTCTGAAATTCTCCCCCATAAAGACTGACCATGTAACCCTAATTCCAAGTATGTGATTGGCTACTGTCACCCAGGCTCCCCTCCATACCCTCTCTTCCTCCTGTTTTTGCACAGCCACCAGAGTGATCTTCCTAAGTCATAAGTCTGCCTGTGTCCCCTCTTGCTTAAAATCTCCTAAGTGCTCCCATCACTCAATTGATAAAAGTCCAAACCACCTGGCAGGTCCTCAATGCCTTTCATGATCTGGCCCTTGCCTGGTCCTGACATGACACTATTCCTCAAGAAGGCCAACTGGTCACTCGGTGGAAAGTCAGTTATATTGGGTGCCTCCTGTGGTGTAAGGGGAACTGAGTCTTCCTCAGAGGAAGGTAGGGGTTTCCCTTTCCTGCCCACAAAGGTTCAGACAGCACCACTATCTGGGGGCTTGTGGAATGCCTGATCCACAGGCGTGAAATCCCTACAGAACACAGCATCTGACCAGGGGATCCCTTCATAGTGTAAGAGGTGTGCACATGGGCCCAAGACCACTGGATCCACTGGCCATTTCACACCCCACACCATCAGGAAGCAGCCAACCTCACAGAATGCTGCAATGTCCTACTGAAAGCACAGCCGAAGCACCACCTAGGAGACAATATTTGGCAAAAATGGGTTGCCACCCTTCGGGATACCGTTATGTACACTAAATCAGAGACCTACCATGTGGCTTTGTGCCCCTAAAAGGAAGAACACATGAGTCCAGGAACTAAGAGGTGGAAGCAGGAGTGGTCCCACTTACTATCACTCCCAATGACCCAATGGGAACTTTTTGCTTCCCATCCCCACAACTCTGGGCTCTGCAGTGTTAGCTTCTGGTCCCCAAGCAGGATAGATATACTCTTGTCAGGGAACACAATGAGGGTCCCATTGAACTACAAGCTATAGCTTCCACCTGGACATTTGTAACTCCTTGTGTCCAGGGACCAACAGGCAAGAAAAGAAGTCACCCTCTTAGTAGGTGTAAATTGGCCCTGATCAGCAGGAAGCAGGGCTGCTTCTACACCACCGAGACAGAGAGGAATACTTACGGAACTCAAATGATCCATGTGGACTCCAGGGATGCCCAGTTATAACTGTGAATGGGCACATGCAGCAACATTGGCCTGAGAAGCTCAGACACTGCAGAAAGGAAAGTTTGGGTCACACCACCAGGTAAGTCACAAAGACCTGCAGAGATTCTAGATGAACGTGAGTGGAATTTAAAGAAGGGAAATCATGAGTACCAGTTGTGACCAAGTGAAGCAACGGGGACTGCAGCTTGTCCCACTGTCCTCCCTGGGGAAAAGAGGCTGCGAACAATAAGGGAGCACTCCCAAACCTATGCTGAGAAGCACATCTGTGGGTGCCATGGAGTGGCCTGTGGAGGCCAGGTCAGATCACTCCACAGGCAAACACTCCTGTTTCCTCTCTCTTACCCTTCTTTTGCACACCCAATCCCATCTTGGTTTCTGCTCCTAGGAGAACCAGAAATGACGCAGTTAGCACCAGCAGTAGCCCAAGACAAGAGGTAAGAACATGGGGTTTGGGAACTGGCTCATTCACTGCCCAGCAGGCAAAGAGCCCTGAGTGGAACATGGGGCAAGGATGATGCCTTGTACAAGGTGGGAGCCCAAAGCTGAAGATTTCCCACCGGTGACCTGGGAAAACAACCTGTTTAAGGGGAACACCTGGCTAGTGCAATGACTCAGGCATTTGTAAAATATGAGGGGAACTATGCTATAAGGGTAGGCAAGAAAGCATAATGATGAAAGGAGCAATTCACCAGTAAGCTAAAACAATGCTAAATTTGAATATACCAGCAGTATAGTCCATTATATAGTCTGTTTTTAAAATAAAAGGGAAAATCAACAGAATTATAAAGGAAAGTTAGCAAATATACAATCATAGAGGAAATTTTGACACCCCTCTTTCAAAAGTGATGGTAGTAACAGTTTTAGATAATTTAAAGGTTAATTGATTGCTTATTAGGTACCATGAATTATTCTAAATACTTTACGTATTTTAATTCATCTATTCTTCACAATAACCCTATGAGATAAGTACTCATGTTACCTCTGTCACAGATGAGGAAACTGAAGCTAAAAAGATATTTTTAATGGCCCAAAGTTAACTAGTAAGTAGCAGAACCAAGATTTAAACCCAGGTGGTTTGACTAGATATTTCTTATTTTCTTACAAGCTCATCTATGTATGTAAAAAGATGTTTATCTGGAAAAACTATAGAATCAATAAAAAGATCAGTGGTTGGGGATGTGGGAATGAATAGGCAGAGCACAGAGGACTTTTAGGGCAGTAATAATACTCTATATGATATTATAATAATGGATACATGTCATTATACATTTGTCCAAACCCATAGAACATACAACACCAAGAGTGAAACCTAAGGTAAACTATGGACTTAAAGTGATAATGAGGTGTCAATGTAGGTTCACCTTTGGTAAAAAATGTACCATTCTGATGAGTGATGTTGACAATGGGGGCGGCTATGTATGTGATGTTTAGAGGCAGAGGGTGTATGGGAAATCTCTGTACCTTCCTCTCAATTCTGTTGTAAACAAAAAACTGCTCTAAAAAAATAGTCTTTTATATATTTATCTTATTTTATCCAACATTTCTAGGTATCTAGCAACAGGAGAATTTTTGGTTTTCTTGTCCTACATATGCTGGAAATAAAAGCACTAACAACTGCTTTACAGTTAAATTTTTTTTTCTTTTAATTATTTCAAAGGAGCCACTGTCTTGTTTAGGGTATTTCAAATCACAGCCTTAAATCTTTTTGTACCACTGTGCTTAGATCACTGAGACATGACCCTCATCTTCAAGATGTTTGGTCTTAGTGGAGGGCACAGTCAATAAATAACAATAGTACCTTTTGAAAATTATAGCAGTAGCGATATAGGAGACCAAGATCTACAAATAGTAGGGTGAGACCAACTCTTCTATAGAGGGTGGTCCAGAAAAGCTCATCACAGAGGAGGTGATATTTATTTAAAAAAAAAACAACTCTATTTTTTCCTAATCATAAAAATAATAATATATGGTCATTTTAAAAAACTGAAATAATACAAAAATTGTGAAGAAAAAAGTAACAAGGTAATTTAACTCCTACCATCCAGAAGTAATCATTATTAACCTTTAATTGAAGAATATACCCATCAGAAAAGAGTGCTGGGAATAGTTAATAATATCTGGCATGAGCACAGAGTGATACTATGTATATGTATATGTATGTAGGTATAATATGTATAGAATACATATATTGTGTGTGTGACAAATATACGCCATCCTGCTCTATATGTTTGCATACACACAGTTTTATACAACTTATTTTATAATTTGTTCTTATATAAATTTTGGAAAATTAAAGACATTTTTTATTCCTGAGTTCCTCTCTCTTTTTATTAATCAGTCTTGCCAGAGATTTGTCTATTTTATTCATATTTTCAAAGAACCAACCAAAAAAGCATATAGTTGGAAATTTAAAGCACACAAATAATTCATGGGTCAAAGATGAAATCATATTGGAAATTAGAAAATACTTAGAACTAAATTACAACAAAAGTACAAACTTACGGGATGCAACTAAAGAAGTAATTAAAGTGATATTGTAGCTCAAACTTAATAAATCAAGCATTTATTAATAACTCAAGAAATTAGAAAAGGGACAAATGAGTAAACCCAAAGAAAGTAGAAGGAAATGAACAAAAGTTAATGGGAGAAAATTTTTAAAATGGAGACAATCTTCAAAACGTACCAAAAGTTGATTCTTTCAGTGTATGAATAAAAAAGACAAAGGTTGAAGGGGAAAAAGAAAAGGTTGGCAAGAAAAAAAGATTTAGCAAGATTGAAGAGAAAGCAGGGG
>NW_020172984.1:2246524-2320689 GCF_003031525.2 Neophocaena asiaeorientalis asiaeorientalis | reverse complement strand
GATATCAGGAATAAAACAGAGAACATAACTACAGATACAGTCAGAACTTTTTAAAAATCACAAGTGAATATAAATATTATGAGCCTTGGACAGAAAGTGCAGTTTCCTAAAAGTTGTAACTTACTAAATCTGACTCAAGAAGAAATAGTAACCTGAAGAGGCCTGTAACTACTAAAGACATTGAATGAGTAGCTTAAAATATAACTACTATAAAACAGTGTTTGGCTCTTATAGCTTAATAGCACTTTACCTCTTGGGATAGGGAATGCCAAAGTGTCCTCCTACGTTTCAGTGGGGTTGGAGAGGTTCCAAATATCTCTGCTGATAGGGGCGCACTTCAGGGACGCAATTAAAATGACTCAGAGAAGCTGAAATTGCTCATAGGATGGGCCAACCCTTCAGGTCAACTTATGTACTTAGGGCATTAAGAATGTCTTAAACAATGGAATGTTGCCTCTCCTCAACAGGAGGTTGGGGGAAACATACCACTGGTTTTCAAACAGTTTTGAAACAGCAGACAAACTAGCTGGTGTAAGAAAGCAGCTTCGAAGAGATAAAAAATGTGAGACTTTTTACAGAACTTGGGGCTCACTGAAGCGTGAGAGCTAAAAAAAAAAAAAAAAGTGGCTAAATTTTTGCAAAGGCTTAAAAAGCCTTGGGATGCATTCAGACCAAAAGTACTGGGCACAGGATTTTAAATTCTCAGAGTGAGTCAGAGGGTCCACTGCACTAATTTTTCTGTAAAAGTACCGGTAGCCTTTCAGATCCTGATGCGCATCCGTTCCGGGGTACCTGGCCCCATTCCCGAGCTTCTGAACCCACTCGCGGGTTGGAAGCCACACTTCCAGCTACTTCCTGCAGAGCCGCGGGCAGCCGCCCTCCGTCCTGGCAGCGCCCAGAGTCCCCGCAGACCTTCCGGCCCTCAGGCCCCGCAGCGACCCACCTCCTCGGCGTCCTGGCCCAGGGGGATGCCCAGGCTCTTGAGCCCCTCCTGCAGCTCGCAGATGTCCACCACGCCGTCCCCGTTGCGGTCCAGCTTGTGGAAGAGGGTCTCGTAGCGCGTCGGCGGCTCCGCGTCCTGGCAGGCCGCCGCGGGCAGCACGACGCCCCGCAGCCAGCGCAGCATGGTCCCGGAGGCGCGGGCCGGCCCAGCCAAGGGACGCCAGGGGGGCCGAAGGCTGCTCGGGCGCGAGGCCTGGCTGTAAGGGGCCCGCGGCCTGGCTGTAAGGGGCCCGCGGCGCACAAGCTGAAAAGAGCCAAGTCCCCACCCGAGCTCGGCTCGGTGCACGGGGAGTGACCGTTCCAGCTGCTGCCTGGGGAGGAGCTTGGCCGGCGCCGGCCTTCCCGATGGGCGCGGGGGACGGGCTAGGCTCTGCCTTGAGCGGGCAGGAAGTGAAAGGGTTGCAGGGTGCGGCCCGGGAGGGGCTGTGGGACCTGGGAGGTAAGCTCTGCGGCGTCCCTAGTGGAGCTGTCAGGGGTGCGGCCCGAGGAGCCAGTCCCGGGAGGTTGTGGGATTCTGAATCAGCGTATTAAAGGTGGGGCGGGGGACGGAGGAGGGGTGGTGGTGGTGGTGAACGGGAGGATTGAGGGAGCAGCTGGAAGCTCAGGTTACTTAACTTCAAGCTCCCTTCCCTTCGGGCTTGGTACCCTGGCGAATTGCCCAGAAACAGTCCTCTCTGCAGGGACACTGGGCCTTCTCGGGCTTTGTCTCACACAGATCTCGCACTTTTTCGTGCAACTCCACGGACACTACACATCTCTGGGACTGTTTTCTTTTCTTTTCTTTTTTTAACATCTTTATTGGAGTATAATTGCTTTACAATGGTGTGTTCGTTTCTGCTTTATAACAAAGTGAATCAGTTATACATATACATATATTTCCGTATCTCCTCCCTCTTGCGTCTCCCTCCCTCCCACCCTCCCTATCCCACCCCTCTAGGTGGTCAAAAAGCACCGAGCTGATCTCCCTGTGCTATGTGGCTGCTTCCCACTAGCTATCTGTCTTACGTTTGGTAGTGTATATATGTGGGACTGTTTTCTATTCACAAAAAATGAGAGAGTTGGGTGGCTGCTCACTTGGGATGGGAATTAAGCTTTAAGAAGCAGAGGAGTTAAATCTGAAAGCAATTAAGAAACAAAAAGGAACACTTAAAACTAATACAGTATCATATAATTATAGCTCCACAAAACTGGGCACGGGGTTGGGGGGCACTCAAGGGTCTTTTGCAGAAACTATCAACATCCATCCAGGTGGGCAGTGGTAAAAAGAGGGATTACTTTGCTCTACAGCTTAGTTAGTGTGATCTGCCCCGATAAATCTTAGGGAGCATCTGCCATCAGCACTTATTAGGAAAACCTCAGGCCCCTCCTTCTCAAGATGGATGCAGTTACAAGGCTTGGGGTTTATTGCCCAGGAAAGACAGAAATTCTTACTGCATAACATGGGATAAGCAAAGGAACAGTGGACCTCCAAAGAAAATACCAGACAGGGTCCTAATCCTTCAGCTGTGTAAACTTGGAGATGTGGCATAACCTCCCTGGGTAGCCTTTCTCCTCAGTAAAATGAGAGTATGAATATCTGCCTCATAACAACAAGGTTGTATATTGTATGTGAAAGATCTTAACACTCTCAAGTGCCAATCAGATGAGATATTAATTGTAATAATTCTCTGTTCATCCACAGCTGCTTATAGAAACTATCACAGTGTTCCTGTTACCTGAAGGAGATACAGATCTGTATTTGTACTATAAATAAGGATCTGCCCACGTTTTCTGAAACACTAAGCAAAAACTAGTTCCAACAAAATCCAGGAACTCAGACCTTGAATTTACTTCCCCTCATACTATTTTATATATTTAAGACACATGCAAATCTAGAGTTTGTAAACTGAGGACTGTTTGTTGAGTAAAATCATCTTGAAACCAATTTGTTTGTTTATTTTACTTACAATTTCCAGTTTTGTTAAGAATTATCCTCTTCCTTTGGAAAGGCTTTCAAACGTCATCAAATTTTCTATCCGTCTTTAAAAACCTCTTTCAATCCCTGCTATGAACACTCTGTACTTGAAGAGAAGCTGCTTGAAATGGTCATCTCAGACTTAAATGTTTTTCTTCTTCTTCTTTTCTTTCTTTCTTTCTTTTCTTTCTTTGGAGTAAATAGAGGAATTACTTATCAAAATTTTGACTGAGAAAATTTTGAGAAAACTTATGTTCACACAAAAACTTGTACAAGAATGTTTATAGCAGTTTTCTTCATAATTTCCAAAACCCAGAAATAAGCAAAATTTCTTAAATGGGTGAATAGATAAGCAACCTGTGTTACATTCATACAGTGGAATACTACTCAGCAATAAAAAGGAATGAACTGATGAATGCGACCATACATTACATGACATTCTAGAAAAGGCAAAACTATAGAGACAGAAAACAGATCAGTGGTTGTCAGGTGCTGAGGGACAGGGAGGGAGTGATGGAACTGTTCTGTGTTTTGATTATGGTGGTGTTTATGCAACTGTATGAGCTTGTTAAAATGCACACGGCACTGTGCACTCTCTGGAAATACACCTCAATAAATCTGACTTAAACATAAGTAAAATGGAATAAGGATTCTTGGCTCAAGAGATCACTGTGAAAATCAAAGTCGCTTATGAAGTACATAAACTTCAAGACTAGCTACAGAAAAGCGTGGTTGCAGACCAGCAGCATCAGTATCACTTGAGAGCTTGTTAGGAATACAGAATCTCAGCACCACCACCCCAGGTCTACTAAACAAGAGTTGCACTTACACAAGAGCCTCAGGTGATCTTTCACACATTCAGGTTTAAGAAGCTCTGCTACCAAAGTGTAGCTTGCACACTGGTGCCAGACTGCAGGCTGTTACCTGTTCACAACAAGGTAAATCAGAGATTAAGAGGAAGCATTTAGAAACTTTACAGCAGTTTGATAATTTCCTATTTGTTGAATCTAGTACATAAAAAGAAAACCTCAAGGCTTGTCTTTTTATTTCAATTTTCTAATAATTCATTTTTAATTTTTTAAATAGAAGTATCTGAGTTAAGAAAACACTGTTACCACACCTAATAAAGGTATAATTAACAATAGCAGGGGCTTCCCTGGTGGCGCAGTGGTTGAGAGTCTGCCTGCCAATGTAGGGGACACGGGTTCGAGCCCTGGTCTGGGAAGATCCCACATGCCGCGGAGCAACTAAGCCCGTGAGCCACAACTACTGAGCCTGCGCTCTGGAGCCTGTGCTCCGCAATGGGAGAGGCCATGACAGTGAGAGGCCCGCACAACCCGATGAAGAGTGGCCCCAGCCCTCCGCAACTGGAGAAAGCCCTCTCACAGAAACGAAGACCCAACACAGCCAAAAATAAATAAATTAATTAAAAAAAAAAAAAAAACAATAGCAACTTCAAGTATGAGAAAAGAAAATGTTACATAGATATTTAAACATCTGCATGAGAGAGGGCAACCCTACCCACTTGTAGGCTGGTAATTCTCAAAGACCAGTGTTCCTACAGAGGTCAAGAGCAGAAGCCCTGAACTCATTCGCTTCCTTAGCCCAATTGATTTCCATGGTCAGGACAGAAGTCTGGGGTTCAGCTTGCTTCCATTTTTCCCAGCATCTAGCCTTCTCAAGTAGTACTGTCTTCCACTGGAACAACTTTTGAGCTTAATTTCATCTACTTTGGTCTTCAAAGACCTCTTTCAACACCTACTTTGAATACCATATAGTTAGGGGGATCTGCTTGAATAATCGTTCTAGATTTTCAGAGTTTTAGCTGGTAAACAAGTTTACCCTTTTTATTTACTGGAACGCTTAGTTCCAATAAGACCAAAGTCTCAGCTGGTCCACAAAGACCTGATCCCATTTCAAAATCCTGGTCATTGCTGTCTCAAATTTAAGTGATCACAAAGTGGGCTAAGAGTTTGATCGGCTCACTGTAAAACCATCACTGGAAAGACAATTTTATCATACAATGAGTTTTAAATTTGAATGTTCTTGTAGTCTTTAGGGGAACAATAATCATTTTAAGTTTTGACTCATTTATAACATTAAGATAAGTGGATATTCTCCCCAGGTTTTCCAAGGCATTTAGGAGACAGAAATCCAGATAAGAAGGTGAATTCTGTCTCTTGCTCAGCCTATCCACTATCTCCAATCCCCCAAAAGGTAAATGCAGACAACTCTCAATCACAAGAACATGGCACTTAATTACTGAGAAACTGCCATTATTATTGAATCATGTAAATAATTCCCATTTCAAACCAGTTGTGTCAAATTCAAACTGGATTCAAAACCACATACCTCATCACTTTGAAAATAATTATGTGAAAGACTGTGTTCAGACCATCTTCAGTTTGTGAACATTTGTGTAAATTTTGTCCTGAAGACCAATAGATTGAAAGTGCAGGGAAAGAAAATTGCACCTCTATTGAAGAATCAATAATCATGGAAATTGTATCAATATTCTATACTTATGTTTTTGTATGTAAAGCCTCCATCTCCCTCCCTACTTCCCTCCCTCCCTCCCTCTCTTCCTCCTGGAATCACCAGTTAAAAGCTATTAGGCAGGCTTGAGGAAAGCTGCCCAGCATGGATCAAAGCTTAAGGAAAAAAGGAAGCTGAGCAGGGCGGCAGTCTAATGGTTGGGAGACTAGTTACATACAAGAGGATAGAGCAAATAAATAAATATACTGAGGATAATGAGAGCTAGGCTTCTTGTCAGGGAAGTGAGTTACAAATATGCCAAGAGGAAAGCTAGAATGAACCCTATAGTGTTGGATTTGAATTAGTGGTATTGGTATGAATTCATGTTTTTAAATATTTTTAGATACAGAAATATAGAGGGGTGTCTGTACTCACGGAGCGTACAGCTTAGTCAGAGGAGACAAAATAACTATACCTCCAGGATACTGTAACTGGAAGAAATTTGGGCCATGTAAATAACAATAAAACTAAGACTCTACAGAACAATAAAAATTTGCTCCTCTAACATTCATTTTAACAGTTTTACTGTGCAGAGAGAAATTTCAAATGCACATTTTTCATTTTAAAGTGTTCATAACTCATTTAAAATGGGACTTTATGCTTTTTTTATTTCATTCATACCTTATTGCTATATATACTCAAAAATTAAATGTCTTTTACATTGTTTGCTTGTGTCTTCATAATACCTTCAAACTCATGATCACTTGTTTCTTTGTAGTAACGTGACTGTACTTGTATCTTTTTAATAAGTTTGAAATAATCTGCAAGCAATTCAATTTGCAGAAAGTCCATCTTTTTAGTACATTTTCGCAGTGTTATTTTTCCTTTCGAAGGAAAAGGATCCACTATTGGAAGAATAGCCACAATGTAATGTTGCTACCAACTCAGTAGAGGGTGCTGCAACTTAAAGATGAAGAATAGCTTTGGGATAAATACTAGTAAAAACAGAGAGGGAAATGCAGACAGGAGGAGATCAAAGGAAAGAAGGAAGATTAGTGGGTCTTTATTTTTCAAAGTTTCATGTGGAGTCAGGAACTTTATAATCCCTGTGAATGATTTCTCAGTGACCCAATCACCTATTTAAGCCCTGAAGTATATAATGTAACTTTGTGCTACAAAAAAAAGAAGGGCAAGTGATGGTTAAAGTTCATTTTGTAAACCTTGAAACCTTCTGTTGTCAAAATGTACTGCTTTTCAAAGTTGTTGTAGTGTTGATTCTTCTTTGTTATTGTTGTTCATTTTAATTAACCTTCCCCTTTAATGTCTTCAAATGTCTTCTAGATGTTGACTCTGTATAAGTCGTTATATTATGTGTATGTACATGAATTTAGTCATATTATACCCTAATTTCATATTTTCTATTTTCGAAAAAAAATATTTGAGGAAACATAGTAGGCTCTAAAGAGAAAGTGTTTGGAGACTCCAACTACCAGAAGCCCAGTCTGAGCTAACTTATGCAAGAAGAGAAGGACTACAGCTGGAACTCAGGTAAAACAAGAAGCATGAACTGGAACAGCCTCAAGATTCTGAATGTTGTGTCTCTGCTCCCATTCGTGCTCCTGCTTCTGTCTTCTCCCACAATGCAGATCAGTTTTCCTTACATAGTAGGAAACATGGTTGTAACTAACAGCTCCCAGTTTTATATCTTACTACCTCAGGCACCAGAGACAGCCGTTTGTAATGCTCTTTCTGGTACTAAGTTCTCTAAATCCTCATGAGGGACTCCTTGACTTAGGTTAGATTAGGTGCTCACCACTGGAGAAATTAACAGTGTCCGTGGGCCCAGGATTAGGTCAATGCATTGCAGTTCCCAGTGAATACAAATAAGAAAGTGGAGAAGTGCATTTTCTGGAAGAGGATTTAGATGTACAAATAGATTTGTCTTATTAAATTTAATTGACTTAGGTTTCAGTGTATCAGATTATATATAATTTGTCAAATGTTCAAAAGTCAGTTCCACTTGAAAACAAATCAGAAAAATAAAGCATCTCTGAAACTGACTTATTTAAGTCAATGGCAAAATGGGATTCAATTAAAAACCAAATTTGGGGCTTCCCTGGTGGTGCAGTGGTTGGGAGTCTGCCTGCCGATGCAGGGGACGCGGGTTTGTGCCCCGGTCCGGGAGGATCCCACGTGCCGCGGAGCGGCTGCGCCCGTGAGCCATGGCCGCTGGGCCTGCGCGTCCAGAGCCTGGGCTCCGCGGCGGGAGAGGCCACAGAGGTGAGAGGCCCGCGTACTGCAAAAAAAAAAAAAACAAACACCAAATTTATAAGCAACTTTGTAGGAACATACATTTTATATAAAGTAATGCAGAATTAACAGGCTGTTAAATAGAAATTTAACTAAGATACCAAGACAGCATATATCCTAAGACAAAATGAAATGCAAGGCCATGAAGCAGAATTTTCAAAGGAAGTAGTAGTAGAAGTCAGTTTTGTGGCCCTTGAACCCCTGTCACGCACATTGAGGGTAAAAGGGGTTCAATTAGAAGAGGATTTTTAGAGAGAGCTGCTGCTGTACTGAGTGCCCCTTCGACTCAGCCCCACCTCCCACCCAGGGAAAAGGGTACCTGTCCCTCACCTGCAGCCTAGGGCAAGGAACTTTAGTGAGATTACCTGAAAAGTTTGATATAAATCTCATCGGTTTTGAAAACACAGTGAACTGGTATCTGATTCATGCTTAGGAAATGTGTGCTAACCATTCTCACAGTGAAGTGAGAGAGAAGCTGCTGCCTTAGGCAAGTTACACTCTCAGAGTTTGTTGAAACAAAGAATATGTGAATATTTTTCCTGTGAAAAGATGTGGGCTGTGAAAAAAAAGCCAAGGTGGAGTTGTCTTAGATCCTGTCTAAAAGGGTTAAAGGGCTGTCTGAAGAGATAAATGAACTTCAGCAGAAAAAATGGTGGAGGCACCAACAGATGTCTAGAGATTGAAGAAGGAGATATAAGTGACCAACCAGGGAGAATACATGATATCCACCAAGAAACTATAGAAAAGAGTTTCCTAGGAACTGGGTGGGTCTCCAAAGAACCTGCAAAAGACCTGATAAGAGAAAGAAAGAGTTTCACAAGATGTCAAGGCAGAAAACTCAGTGCTGCTCACAACGGTATTAGGTAAGAACTGGCCCACTGGCCCTTTCCTCTCCTTTCTATTCTATTGTGACTCTGATGGGATTAGCAAACTAGAGAAAATGAATCCTAGAAGGAAAAAAAGAAAAGCCAAAAATGTCCATCTCTTTCCTAACAGGCCTGAGCAGAGGTAGAGGAAGAAATTTTAGCTTTAAATAGAGATTGAAGTTTTGTTGACTACACTGGGCCAAACATACTAATTACTCCCTTGAAGAACCTTTCATTAATTGAAAGTGATAAGTTGTGCAATCTGCCCTGAATTTCATCTAGAACAAGGGAAGAACCAGCCTCACAAAATGAGTTCAGAGTGACTCTGGGAAACAGTTACAAAGCCCTAGTAATTACATCCCACAAGTTATGCTTGTTTCCATACATAAAATACTCAGCAACAACATCACCTCACACCTGTTAGAATGGCTATTATCAAAAAGGCAAGAATAATGTGTGTTGGTTAGGGTGTGGAGAAAAGGGAACCCTCATGCACTATTAGTGGGATGTAAACTAGTGCAGCCATTAAGGAAAACAGTATGGAATTCCTCAAAAAAACTAAGAATAGAACTACCATATGACCCAGTTATCCCACTTTTCGGTATTTATCCAAAGAATATAAAAACACCAATCCCAAAAGATATATGCACCCCTATGTTCATTTATATATATATACAGTGGAATACTACTCAGCCATAAAAAAGAAGAAATCTTGCCAGTTGCAACAACATGGATGTATTATGCTAAGTGAAATAAGTCAGACAGAGAAAGACAAATACCATATGATTTCACTCTTATGTGAAATGTAAACAAACAAATAAAATAATTCAACAAACCAAACCAGGGCTTCCCTGGTGGCGCAGTGGTTGAGAATCTGCCTGCCAATGCAGGGGATGGGAGTTCGATCCCTGGTCTGGGAAGATCCCACATGCCACGGGGCAACTGGGCCCGTGAACCACAACTATTGAGCCTGCACGTCTGGAGCCTGTGCTCCACAACAAGAGAGGCCGCGACAGTGAGAGGCCTGCGCACCGCGATGAAGAGCAGCCCCCGCTCGCTGCAACTAGAGAAAGCCCTCGCACAGAAACGAAGACCCAACACAGCCAAAACTAAAATAAATAAATAAAATTTTAAAAAACAAACCAAACCAAAAAAAACCATATGGGTACAGGGAACAGAGTAGTGGTTACCAGAGGGGAAGTGGGTGTGGGGAGAATGAGATGGGTAAAGGGGATCAACTGTATGGTGATGGATGGAAACTAAATTTTGATGAAGAGCACATTATAGTGCATAAAGAAGTATAAATATAACGTTGTACACAAGAAACTTATATAGTGTTATAAACCAACGTTACCTCAATCAAAAATAAATTTTTAAAATATTCAGCTACAACTATCTCAGAGGCTGTATAATATTTAAGAGAAATTGCTACCAAACTCAGGTTCAGCTGCTCATCACTCAAGAATCTAATACTGAGAGACAAGAGTTGGGTGAAAGGAAAGATAGCTTTATTGAGGAAGCCACAATCCTGGGGAAGAGGTGGACTCATGTCCCAAAGAACCAACTCCCAACTGCCAATCAGGGGGCAAGAGCTTTTAAAGGGGAGTTTTAGGGGTGCACAGGTGGAGTGGGGGGCTTCATGCAGAACAGCACAGTCAGATCCAACAATCATCTTGAAATTGGTCATGCTGTGGTCTGATAAGCATCATCCTGATTGTTTCAAGCATAATCTTCAATTCTAGGGTTGGTTTGTTTCCATTTTCTTGAGGCCAGTTCTTGGAATTATGCAAGATGGACAAGTTTATGTCATGGCTACAGTCTGGTCATCATGCAGTTAGCTTTTTCTCTCTGGTGGCAGTTATAGTAACTGCAAAGCAACACAGGAATGTGCATCAGACACTGTTATCTATGTCCTTCAGGGAGGAACTAAAGAGTCTGTGACTCTACTGCCTAATCATTAACTGCTTGAGCCTGTTTTTTGTGACTCAGAGGAGGCCTGGGAGACTATAGATTTTTTACAAACAAGAGGCAGGGGACATGGAAGGGCTGTACCTGGGAGGGCCCTGCAGGGTCCTGCTTGATTTCAAAATGAATGGAGGCAGTTGTTAGAGAAACATCCTAAATTCTAGATGTTTTACATATATTATTCTCATTTAAGTCTCATAACAATCTTCCAAAGTAGGAATTAATAACCCCCCTTTTTTTTACATATGTGAAACCTGATTATCAAGAAGATTGAGTGACTTTCCCAAATAACAGAGTCACGATTCATATTCATGTTTATCTGGTTCCAACAAACGTGTCCTTTCTAAATTCACCCTAGTTCCCACATGCATCTTAGAAATGTTTTTAACTTGCAGCAAATTTATCTAAAATCTCTGATCTCTAGTTTCTTTGTGGCCAGGATTGGATTAAAAATGCCTGTTCTCGGGCTTCCCTGGTGGCGCAGTGGTTGAGAGTCCACCTGCCGATGCAGGGGACATGGGTTCGTGCCCTGGTCCGGGAAGATCCCACATGCCACGGAGCGGCTGGGCCCGTGAGCCATGGCCGCTGAGCCTGTGCATCCGGAGCTTGTGCTCCCCAATGGAGAGGCCACAACAGTGAGAGGCCCGCGTACCGCAAAAAAAAAAAAAAAAAAATTCCTGTTCTCCCTCCTTCCACGGTTATTGGAAGAATCATGAGATAATATACTACAAAGAGGAGAGAAACAATACATTATTGTTCCTTCTTCTGCAGACAGAAGAATTGTATTGGAGGTAATCATATGGGGGGATCATAAATCATACTCATAAATTGCTTGCAATATACTACACTAAAAGTCATTATATCTTCCCTGAAAAAAATTTCAAAATGGAAATGCTTGCTTTAAATATAAATTTATTGATCTAAAAACATAACACCACTACCAGTAAAAAACAGAAGTAGAGAATGGAAACCATTCCTTTTCATTTGTTTCATTGAATCAAAAAATGTATTTTGATTCTACAAATCATGACCAACCTATATCTTGGCTGAAGTAATCCAGATTGCACATGAATGAAGTGGAGCAAGGCTGGCCACTATGTGCACCTATTTGAATTTTCTTTGGCCAAATTTGTTAAACCTCATTAGAACTTCCTGCTGCCCACACAACATCCTGCACCGACTTCCTGGTAGCCTTTTGTGATCTGACAGGGTGAGTAACTAAACAAAATTATAAACAACACTTCAACTTGCACTGAGGCATTACCATCCTCTCCCTAGGAAAACAAAGGTTATTCATAAGAAAGAGAGGATGACTAAGAAAATCAACTATTATAAAATTACTAAGTTTTTAAAAATGTATTAAAATATGCCCATTTTAGTCTTACATTTTTATTCTGTTTAAATGTATTAAGGCATTTAATCTTAAACGCAAGGCTTCATTAGCTACCTATGTTATGCTAAAATTTTTTCGGCCATCTTAAAATTCTCTCCTTTATACCAATTTCTTTTGCTATTTTTAAATGACCTATACACTTTGATTTCTGATTACAAAATGATACATGTTTATTGTATGGAAAATACAGAAAATCACAGAAGAAAAAAAATACACATGATCTCACTGTCCAGATATTTAATTTAGATGTGAAACCTTTCACTTTCTCTCTCTCTCTCTCTTCTTTTTTGTATAACTGCTTTATTGCATATTCCATTTTTTAAAATAAATTTATTTATTTTTGGTTGCGTTGGGTCTCCGTTGCTGCACGTGTGCTTTCTCTAGTTGTGTTGAACAGGGGCTACTCTTTGTTGTGGTGTGAGGAATTCTCATTGCAGTGGCTTCTCTTGTTGAGGAGCGTAGGCTCTAGGCACGTGGGCTTCAGTAGTTGCAGCACATGGGCTAAGTAGTTGTGGCTCACGGGCTCTAGAGAGCAGGCTCAGTAGTTGTGGTGCACGGGCTTAGCTGCTCTGTGGCATGTGCGATCTTCCCCAACCAGGGCTCAAACCTGTGTTCCCTGCATTGGCAGGTGGATTCTTAACCATTGTGCCACCAGGGAAGTCCCTGCATATTCCATTTTTTATTAAAATAATCTCAGATTATATATACTATTTTGAATACTGCTTTTCCTAGTTAATATAGTATAGACATTTTCCTGTGTCACTAACATTCTCCTATATCATTATTTCAAAGAACTGTTTAATACTGTACTGTGTTAGATTTAAACTAATATTTTGTTAAACATATTCATTATTACAATTCTTCACTATAAACAATGGAAAATATAAACACTCTAAAAGATAAATCTTTTTTAACAGCCATGATGGTTTCCTTAGGATAAATTTCTAGAAATGAAATTGCTCAGTTATGGCTTTTTCTGCTTTTGCTAAGTATTGTCAAACGGTCCTTCAGTAAGTTTGGACTAATTTACATTTCCATAGGCAGTGTATGAGATTATTTAATTAAAAAATGCAAGTACTGGGTATTAGAATATTATAAACTTCCATAATTAAAGAGGTGAAAACTGTGTCTTACTTTAATCCACAATACTTTGAGTAATATTGTTTTAGCTTTTACATAAAGCTGTCATCTACTTCAACTAACTTTTTGTGTATCATGTAAGGTAGGGGCATTGAGGTTCATATTATTCCATATGAATATCCAATTGTTCTAGAGCCATTTGTTGAGGAGACTGTCCTTTCCCCCATTGAATTACCTTGGCACTTTATCAAGAGTCAATTGACCATACATGTGTAGGTCTATTTCTAGGATCTCTAATTTGTTACATTAATCTGAATATCTATCCTTAGGCCAACCACCCTGTCTTGTCACTGTAGCATTAGAGTAGTTTTTAAATCATATAGTATGAGTCCTCGTACTTTGTTCTTCAAAATTGTTCAGGATAGCCTAGGATGTTCACAATGGATTGAAATTTCGAATTTCACTCCGCTGAGATCAGAGAACATACTTTGTATAATTTTAATCCTTTTCAAGTTATTGACCTATTTTATGACCTAGCATATGCTCTATCCTGGAGAAGGTGCATGTGCACTTAAGAATATGTATCCTGGGACTTCCCTGGTGATCCAGTGGTAAAGAATCCACCTTCCAATGCAGGGGATGCAAGTTCGATCCCTGGTCGGGGAGCTAAGATCCCACATGCCACGCAGCAACTAAACCCACGCACCACAACTACTGAGCTCACACGCCTCAACGAGAGAGCCCTTGTGCCACAAAACTACAGAGCTCATGCACCCTGGAGCCCATGTGCCACAACTAGAGAGAAGCTTGAGCACCACAACGAAAGATCTCGCATGCCTCAACCAAGATTCAGCATGCTGCAACTAAGACCCGATGCAGCCAAAAAAATTAAGAAAATAAGTAAATTAAAAAAAAAAAAAGAATGTGTATTCTGCTGTTTTTGAGTGGAGTTCTATATATGTTAGGTCTAGTTTGTGTATAATGTTCAAGTGTTCTGTTTCCTTGTCGATCTGCTTAGTTTTTATATCCTTTATTGAAAGTGTGCATTAAAGTGTCCAACTATTATGGTTGAATTGCCTATGTCTCTTCAGTTCTGACAATTTTTGTTTCATATCTTTTGGGCCTCTGTTGTTAGATGCATATATGTTTTTGATTGTTCTAGCATCCTGATAAATTGACCTATTTAGTATAAATGGTCCTCTTCATCTCTATTAATATTTGTTGTTTTAAAGTCTATTTTGTCTGATATTAGTATAACCACTTTAGCTTTCTTGATTGCTATTTATGTAATGCCTCTTTTTCCATTATTTTACTTTCAACCTATTTGTTATCTTTTGATCTAATCCATGGCTCCTTTTAGACAGTATATAGTTGGATCTTTTTTAAAAATTCAGTCTAATAATCTCTGGCTTTGATTGTTTAATTCACATTAATGTTATTAATGATAGAGCTGAATTTACACCTACCACTTCTGTTTGCTAGTTGTCTTGTGTCCTTTTTCTTCCTCTCTTCCTTTACTGCTTTGTCTTTCATTAAGTGAATATTTCCTACATAAAATGCCCACGTCTTAAAAGGGTATTAGCCCTATAAATGATTTTTCTTTCATTAATTCACTAAATACTCAACAACAAACATGTATTGATAGGCTACCTTGCATTAACAAATAGGCCCAAAACTGTAACTGTCCAAATTTAAAAGTAATTATTTCTCACTCACATAATAGTACTACACAGGTGTTCCAGTCACAGGTAGCTCTCCTCCATGCAGTTTCAGGAAATCTAATTTCAGGCCCAGAAATTGTACACATCATTTCCACTTACATTCCATTGGAAAGAACTTTGTCACATGTCCACCCTAATTACCAGGGGTGCTGAGAAATCTTTAGGTGTATTTCAAGGAAGAAGGGGAGATTACATACTTTTTGGACAGCTAGACATCTCTAACTCAGTACTATGAAGAAGCCTGAGGAAAATTTTTCCTCTGGATAGTTCAATATTCTGAAATTAACTCCTTAATTTACAAGCAAAAATCTATAGGAAGTTTTATTTTTTAAAAAAAGCATTAAGCAGTATATATTTTTGCAAAAGAAAAATTATAGGAGGCTAAAGTGTCGCAATGCCTTAAAAAAACTTTAGAGGGCTTCCCTGGTGGCACAGTGGTTGAGAGTCCGCCTGCCGATGCAGGGGGCGTGGGTTCGTGCCCCGGTCCGGGAAGATCCCACATGCCGCGGAGCGGCTGGGCCCGTGAGCCATGGCCGCTGAGCCTGCGTGTCCGGAGCCTGTGCTCCGCAACGGGATAGGCCACGACAGTGAGAGGCCCGAGTACCGAAAAAAAAAAAAAAAAACTTTAGAGACCCACAAAATTTAGAGTAAGCTTTTCTTTCTAGGATCACCTGTATGAGCTGTTCCACTGAAGTCTCTATATTACCTTCTGCTTCATAGTGTGTCTGCTGCACCACTACTTCTTGGTATGCTTATTCTATCCTTCCCTGGCGTGGCTACTGTACTATGAGGTTATTACACTCATATGGTCCTTCCCTTGACATAATCTTCTACTTTCTTATGCCAGTGTTCTATTGGTTTGACTTTTCCAGTGATAAGGTGAAATGTGACATTTTCAAACAGCCCTGTGTCATGCTTAACCAGACTTTTTTTAGTCATTCAGAGAACACATAGCTTTTATAGAAGGGACTTTTTTCTGTCCTTTCCTTCTTGATATTTTCAGTGATTATAGTTATTTTAAAGGAGATATAACAGATGTCAGGTCAGAAATTCCTTCCCCTTAAGGCTTTTCCTCTCTGATTATAGATCAACTACCTTTGCTATGAAAAAAAACTGCGGGGCTGGCATCAGTATGTACTCTAACAGAACAATTTTACTTTCCTTAAAGCTCAGTTTCTATTCTAGACAGCAAGGAAAGTCAACTACACTAACTGCTTACAGGAAAATCACACCAATGACAGTTTTCCCTTGTCTTTCCAGTAATAGGTCTAAGAATCCTACCCCAAGTGTATTACTCTCAACTATTCAGGAGTTGCTCCCTACCTCACTCTGTAGTTTGTTATTAATATCCCGTCATCAATATTATTAATATAATTAGTATCATCACTACAATTATGTACTGGGCAGAAAATCAAATTATCTAGTAAAAATATTTCACACAAACCCCATGGCAAGTGAAACAGCGTCCTTAGCTATTCCTTTAAAAAATGTGTATGCATTCCATCTTACCTTCAATTTTTCTAAGTGAGCACGGAGAGGGAAGACATCAGAGCTTAAAGTATGGGACTAACTCAGTAGGTGTTCAATAAGAGTAACACCAGCTCCTAGGAAGCAACTTGGAAATTTGTGAGAGAATTTTAAAATTATTTTTTAATAAAATATTAACTTTAAAATAGTATTTGATTTACAGGAAAGTTGTGAAGATAATACAGAGAATACCCAGGTACCCCATGCCCAGTTTCCCCCTATTATTAGCATTTGCAATTAGTAAGGTACATGTGTCACAGAGAAGAAATACTGATAAATTACTATCAATTAAAACCCATACTTTATTCACATTTCTTTAGTTTTTAACCTACTGTCCTTTTTAGTTTCCAGGATCCCACCCAAGCTAGCACATTCTATTCAGTCAACATGTCTCCTTAACTTTCTCTTGGCTTAGCTGTGAGAGTTCTCAGACTTTCCTTGTTTTTGATGACCTTGACAGTTTTGTGGAGTACTAAACAAGAACTTTGCAAACTGCCTCTCAGTTGGGATTTCTCTGATGTTTTTCTCATAATTATGGGATTTTTGGAAGGAAGACACAGAGGTAAAGTGCCGTTCTCATCACATGGTATCAGTAGTACATCGTATTAATATAACTTAGTCTATATTGACTTTGATTACCTGGCTGAGGCAATGTTTGTCAGAGTTCTCCAGTAAAGCTAAGTAACTTCTTCCCCCTTTCCATATTACTCTCCTTGGAAGTCACTATGCATAGTCCACACTTAATGAGTGGGGAGTTGAGGGAGAAGTATCTACATAAATTATGTGGAATTCTCCTGCAAAGGAGATTTGTTTATTCTCCTCCATTTATTGATTTATTCAATCGTTAATTTACATTAGTAGGGACTCATGAATATCCTATATTGGGTTATAATCCAATACTATTTCATTTTGTTGCTCAAATTTTTCCAGCTTTGGTGATTTGGAACACTTTCTATGGGCTCCTGTGCCCCTTTGACATAACTCCTTCAGTGTGTGTGTGTGGGTGGGTTTTTTGTTTTATTTGGATTTGTGAGCACTTTACTTTCTGGCACTACAAGACACTTCAGGCTCGTCATAGGTATTTATTTCTCCAGTCCTAGAATCAGTTAATTCCACGAGTCCTGTTTTCTTTATTGGAGAACGGTATTAGAAACCAAGATTTGGGCATAAGGTGTGCTGATTGCTACTGGGGTGTTGTTTCTTTGAGGCCATTTCAGCTGACAATGCAAAGAAATACACATGTGTATGCTGACCTGTGTAAATACACCTAATTACAAATGTTCCCTATATGTAACTATCTCTATCTATATTAAGATAAACATGAGTTCTTACTGATGTCTCCAGCAGTAGTCCTTACTGCACAGTACAAGGCCTTCTGCCCTTGTTTATCTGTAACCTCTCACTCCAACAGTGACAAAGGTGGCTCCCACCATCTGCCATCATTTACTTAACTGCTAAATTTCAGTATACATGTATAGTGTTTTCAGAATTGTTAAACTGTACCCCTGTGGGAAGCAACTGTCAACTATAATATTGTGCTCATGTGCAGGTCCTTTTGCCTTTAGTCTTAACAGACTTGTGGTGGCACTTTTGATTGTCATAATGTTTGTAAGGGTGGCTCTGACATTTACAAGGAAGGACTCAGGAATGCTAAATGTCCTGAAATGCAATGCACAATTCTCACAAAGTATTGCATATATGACTTTTAAATGTCCCACTGACCATCTATTCAAGTAAAACCTGTTTATTATCTATTTTTACAGTTATAATTTTCATTAAACATTTCAAGAATGTAACTATCATGTAAATTAAGGAAAAATTATACTTCTTTTGTTCAGAATGTTACCAAGCAATGTTTACCATTTTGGAAAATAATGTCACTGATGGTAGCACTGCTTGTGGTATTTGAGCCGCCAAAGCAACACCTCTGTGTTACTCTGCATCTGTTGTTATCACATTTGCACAATTCTATGTATGTATACAAATATGCTTATTTTTCCTTTATTTCAAATGTCAAATACAAGGAAAAATTGTCTAAATGTTCAACTGAATATATTTTGTCTTACTTGGAGTTCTGTGTTCCACTGGAATGAGGTAGATACTAAGTTTTTAGTTGTCCTACTTCTCCCAGAAACCCGAGGAAAAGGAAGAGGAAATAAAATCCCTTAAATATATTTCAGTGAAATAGGAGACAACAAAAATCTGAAAACTCAAAAATGGGCATGAGTGCTGCCCTAAGCTCCCTAAGAAGTTGGCATAGGTGTTTGTAACAAACGTCCTAGGGAAGAACAGAGGACTCAGCAGTAGGAGATATCAGAAATCTCCACAAAATGTTGTATTCTAAAAGAGGGCCCCATGTGTAGAATAAACTATTGTGAGCAAGACTGAAACTAGATAGGACACCAGGGGGAGAGGCGAAGAGAGAATGCTCAGAAAATGCTGGCGGACTGAGGCTCTGAAGGGGCAGATCTCACAAAGTTCCCACACACCAAAATTTCTAAAAGTGAGTGCAGCATCTTGGAAGGTGATTACTTTGTTTCCTGGTGATGGAAACCTATAGAGAATGTGTGGAGGCCCAGGGGTCCTAAACTAAGCTGGTTTCTGACAGCAAGAGGAGATATGACTATACAAAGGCAGGTATTTTAAGTTGTTCCCCTGAGCTATGAAGCTTGCAAAGTTACCTTGGCCTCCCCTACCAACCCCACTGGGACTTCTAATCCAGAAATTTCCATCTCCTTCAACTATGACTAACAAAGATGAATATGCTCAGCATTTAGACTAAGGTATTACAGGCATACCTTGGAGATATTGTGGGTTCAGTTCCAGACAACCATGATAAAACAAGTATTGAAATAAAGCAAGTCACAGAAGTCTTTTGGTTTTCCAGTGCATATAAAAGTTATGTTTACACTATACTGTAGTCTATTAAGTATGCAGTAGCATTATGCCTTTTAAAATGTACATATCTTAATTAAAAATACTTTATTGTTTAAAAAATGTTAACCATCAACTGTGCCTTCAGCAAGTCATAATATTTTTGCTGGTAGATGGTCTTGCCTCTATCTTGATGACTTCTGACTTATCAGGGTGGTGTTTCTTGAAGGCTGAGGTGGCTGTCACAATTTCTTAAAATAAGACAACAAAGAAGTTTGCCACATAGATTGATTCCACCTTTCATGAACAATTACTCTGTAGCATGCAAGCCTGTCTGATACCATTTTACCCACAACAGGACTTCTTTTAAAATTGGAGTCAATCCTCTCATACCTGTTGCTGTTTTAACAACTAAGTTTATATAATATTCTAAATCCTTTGTTGTCATTTCAACAATCTTCACAGCATCTTCACCAGGAGTAGATTCCTTCTCAAGAAGCCACTTTCTTTGTTCATCCATAGGAAGCAACTCCTCATCTGTTCAAGTTTTAACATGAGATTGCAGCAGTTCAGTCACATCTTCAGAGTCCATTTCTAATTCTAGTTCTCTTGCTATTTCCACCACATCTACAGTTATTTCCTCCAGTGAAGTTTTGGACCTCTCAAAGTTATCCATGAGTGTTGGAATGAACTTCTTCCAAATTCTCCTTAATATTGATATTTTGTCCTCTTTCCATGAATCACAAATGTTCTTAATGGCATCTAGAATGGTGAATCCTCTCCAGAAGGTTTTCAATTTACTTTTCCCAGATCCATCAGAGGAATCACTATCTATGGCAGCTATAACTATATGAAATGTATTTCTTAAAGAATAAAACTTGAGGGCCGGGGCTTCCCTGGTGGCGCAGTGGTTGGGAGTCCGCCTGCTGGTGCAGGGGACATGGGTTCATGACCTGGTCCGGGAGGATCCCACATGCCGCGGAGCGGCTGGGCCCGTGAGCCTGCACGTCCAGAGACTCTGCTCCGCAACAGGAGAGGCCACAGCAGTGAGAGGCCCATGTACCACTAAAAAAAAAAAACTTGAGGGCCGGAGGAGACAAGATGGCAAAGTAGAAGGGCTTGAGCTCACTTCCTCTCACAAAAACACCAAAATCTCAGCTGACTGCTGAAAAACCATTGACAGAAACGAGTGGAACCTACCAAAGAAGATATTCTACATCTAAAGACAAACAAGAAGCCTTCACAATATAATCAGATACCATACCCGCCAGTTGGGCAAGCCACAAACTAGAAAATAATTATATCACAGAGGTTCTCCCACAGGAATGAGAGTTCTGAGCCCCATGTCAGGTTCCCCAGCCTGGGAGTCTGGCATTAGGAGGAGGAGCTTGCAGAGCATCTGGCTTTGAAGGCCAGTGGGGCTTGAGTGCATGAGCTCCTCCACAGGACTCAGGGAAACAGAGACTCCACTCTCGGAGGGTACACACAAGGTTTCACATGCACTGGAACTCAGGGAAAAGAAGTGACTCCATAGGAACCTGGGCCAGACCTACCTATGGGCCTTGGAGGGTCTCCTGGGGAGGCATGTGTCAGCTGTGGCTCACTGTGGGGGCAAACACCCTGGTGGTGGAGTCCCCTGGGAATATTCATTGGCATGAGCTCTCCTAGAGGTCACCATTTTGGCACTGAGACCTGGCCCTACCCAACAGCCTGCAAGCTCCAGTGCTGGCACACCTCAGGCCAAACAACCAACAGGGTGGGAACACAGCCCCACTCATCAGCAGACAGGCTGCCTAAAGTACTGAATGTATAGCCACCTCTAAACACACACTTTGACACATCTCTGCACACCAGAGGGACAAGACCAGCTCCACCTACCAGTGGGCAAGCACAAGTCCCTCCAAGCAAGAAGCCTGCACAAAACCCTGGACAAATCTCACCCACCAGGGAGCAGACACCCGAAGCGAGAGGAACAATGATCCTGCAGCCTGTGGAAAGGAAACCACAAACACAGAAAGTTAGCCAAAATGAAATGACAGAGAAATATGTTCCAGACAAGGAAACTAGATAAAACCCCAGAAGATCAACTAGGTGAAGTGGAGATAGGCAATTTGCCTGAAAAAGAATTCATAGTAATGATAGTAACAATGATGCAAGATCTCAGAAAAAGAATGGAGGCACAGACCAAGAAGATACAAGAAATGGTCAACAAAGAACTAGAAGATATAAAGAACAAACAGAGATGGACAATACAATAACTGAAATGAAAAATACACTAAAAGTAATCAATAGCAGAATAAATGAGGCAGAAGAATGAATAACTGAGCTGGAAGACAGAATGGTGGAAATCACTGCTGTGGTACAGAATAAAGAAAAAAGAATGAAAAGAAATGAGGACAGCCTCAGAAACCTCTTGGACAACATTAAATGGAACAACATTTACATTATAGGGGTCCCAGAAGGAGAAGAGAGAGAGAAAGGGCCTGAGAAAATATTTGAAGAGATAATAGCCAAAAACTTCCCTAACACAGGAAAGGAAACACTCAAGTCTAAGAAGCACAGAGAGTCCCAAACTGCATAAATGCAAGGAGGAAAACACTGAGACACATATTAATCAAATTAACAAAAATTAAAGACAAAGAGAAAAAATGAAAAGCAACAAGGGAAGAGCAAAAAACATACAAGGGAATCTCCATAAGGTTATCAGCTGATTTCTCACCAGAAACTCTGCAGGCCAGAAGAAAGGGGCATGATATATTTAAAGTAATGAAATGGAAAAACCTACAACTAATAATATTCTACCCAGCAAGGCTCTCATTCAGAGTTGATGGAGAAATCAAAAGCTTTACAGATAAACAAAAGCTAAGAGAATTCCCAGGGATGCAAGGATTTTTCAATATCCACAAACCAATCATGTGATACACCACATTAACAAACTGAAGAATAAAAACCATATGATCATGTCAATAGATGCAGGAAAAGCTTTTGACAAAATTCAACAACTATTTATGATAAAAACTCTCCAGGAAGTGTTTATAGCAGGAACCTACCTCACCATAATAAAGGCCATATATGACAAACCCACATCTAACATCATACTCAACAGTGAAAAGCTGAAAGATCAGCAATAAGACAAGGATGTCTACTCTCGTCACTTTTATTCAACATAGTTTTGGAAGCCCTAGTCATGGCAATCAGAGAAGAACAGAAATAAAAGGAATCCAAATTGGAAAAGAAGAAGCAAAACTGTCACTGTTTGTGATGACGTGATACTATACATAGAAAATCCTAAAGATGCCACCAGAAAACTACTAGAGCTCATCAATGAATTCAGTAAGGTTGTAGGATACAAAATTAATATCCAGAAATCCCTTGCATTTCTCTACACTAACGACAAAAGATCAGAAAGAGAAATTAAAGAAACAATCCCATTTACCATCTCAACAAAAAGAATAAAATACCTAGTAATAAACCTACCTAAGGAGACAAAAGACTGGTACTCTGAAAACTACAAGACACTGATGAAAGAAATTGAAGATGATACAAACAGTTGGAAAGATATACCATGCTCTTGGGTTGGAAGAATCCATATTTTCAAAATGACTGTACTACCCAAGGCAATCTACAGATTCAATGCAATCCCTATCAAATTACCAATGACATTTTTCACAAAAGTAGAGTAAAAAAAAATTTAATTTGTATGGAAACACAAAATACCCCAAATAGCCAAAGCAATTCTGAGAAAGAAAAATGGAGTTGGAGGAATTAGGTTCCCTGACTTCAAACTATACTACAAAGCTACAGGCATCAAAACAGTATGGTACTGGCACAAAAACAGAAATATAGATCAATGGAACAGAATAGAAACCCAGATATAAACCCATGCACCTATGGTTAATTTATCTATGACAAAGGAGGCAAGAATATACAATGAACCAAAGATATTCTCTTCAATAAGTGGTGCTGGGAAAACTGGACAGCTACCTGTAAAAAGAATGAAATTAGAACATTTTCTGACACCATACACAAAAATATACTCAAAATGGATTAAAGACCTAAATATAAGACTGGATATTATAAAACTCTTAGAGGAAAACACAGGCAGAACATTCTCTGACATAAACTGCAGTGATATCTTTCTTGATCCACCTACTAGAGTAATGAAAATAAGAACAAAAATAAACAAATGGGACCTAATTAAACTTAAAAGCTTTTGCACAACAAAAGAAACCATAAACAAAACAAAAAGACAACCCACAGAATGGGAGATAATATTTGCAAACAAAGCAACCGACAAGGGATTAATCTCCAAAATATACAAACAGCTCAGGCAGCTCAATATCAAAAAAAACAAACAACCTAATCAAAAAATGGGCAGAAAATCTAAGCAGACAAACAGATGGCCAAAACGCACATGAAAAGATGCTCAACATCACTAATTATTAGAGAAACGCAAATCAAAACTACAATGAGGTATCACCTCACACCCGTCAGAATGGCCATCATCAAAAAGTCTGGAGAGACTATGGAGACTGTGGAGACTGTATAAATGCTGGAGAGAGTGTGGAGAAAAGGAAACCATCATGGATTATTGTTGGTGGGAATGTAAATTGATACAGTCACTATGGAGAACAGTATGGGGATTCCTTAAAAAACTAAAAATAGAACTACCATATGACACAGCAATCCCACTCCTGGGCATATATCTGAGAAAACCATAATTCAAAAAGATACTTGCACTCCAATATTCATTGCACCACTATTTACAGTAGCCAAGACATGGAAAAACCTAAATGTCCATCAACCGAGGAATGGTTAAAGAAGACGTGATACGTATATACAATGGAATATTACTCAGCCAGAAAGAAATAATGCCATTTGCAGCAACATGGATGGACCTAGAGATTATCATACTAAGTGAAGTAAGTTAGACAAAGACAAATATCATATGATATCACTTATATGTGGAATCTTAAAAAATTGATACAAATGACCTTACTTACAAAACAGAAACAGAATCACAGACTTTGAAAACAAACTTGTGGTTACCAAAGGGGAAAGTTGAGGGGAGGGATAAATTAGGAGTTTGGGATTAACATATATACACTACTATATATAAAATAGATAATCAACAAGGACCTACTGTATAACATAGGGAACTCTACTCAATAGTCTATAAAAACCTATGAAAAGAATCTAAAAAAAATGGATTTATGTATATGTATAACTGAACCACCTTCCTGTACACCTGAAACTAACACAACATTGCAAATCAAGTATACCCCAATATAAAATAAAAATTAAATTAAAAAAAAGAATAAAACTTGTAAGTTGAAATTACTCCTTGACCCATGGGCTGCAAAATAGCTGTTGCTAGCAGGCATGAAATAACATTAACATCTCCATCAGAGCTCTTGTGTAACCAGGTACATTGCCCTTGAGTAGTAATATTTTGAAAGGAATCTTTTTTTTCTGAGCAGTAGGTCTCAACAATGAGTTTAAAATACTCAGTAAACCATGTTGTAAACAGATATGTTATCATCCAGGCTTTGTTGTTGCACTTATAGAGCACAGGCAGAGTCAGTTTAGTATAATTCTTAAGGGCCCTAGAACTTTCAGAATGGTAAATGAGCATTGGCTTCAACTTTAAGTCACCAGCTGCATCAGCCCATAACAAGAGATTCAGCCTGTCCTTAGAAGCTTTGAAGCCAGGCATTGACTTCTACTGTCTAGCTATAAAAGTTCTAGATGGCATCTTCTTCCAATACAAGGCTCTGTCATCTACAATGAAAATCTGTTCTTTAGTGTAGCCACCTGCATCTTAGCTAGATCTTCTGGATGACTTTCTGCAGCTTCTACATCAACATTTGCTGCTGCACCTTGCACTTTCATGTTATGGAGATAACTTCTTTCTTTAAACCTCTTAAACCAATCTCTGCTTATTTCAAGGTAACATTCCCACATATATATTTTTTTCCTTTGGAAATTTGCTTTATTTTTTAAATTAATTTTTATTGGAGCAGAGTTGCTTTACAATGTTGTGTTAGTTTCTGCTGTACAGCAAAGTGAATCAGTTATACATATAAATATATCCCCTCTTTTTTGGATTTCTTTCCCGATTAGGTCACCACAGTGCATTAAGTAGAGTTCCTTGTGCTATACAGCATGTTCTCATTAGTTATCTATTTTATACATAGTATTAATAGTGTATATATGTCAATCCGAATCTCCCAATTCCTCCCTCCCCCTCTTCCCCCCTTGGTATCCATACATTTGTTCTCTATGTCTGTGTCTCTATTTCTGCTTTGTAAATAAGATCATCTATACCATTTTTCTAGATTCCACATTTATGCATTAATATACAATATTTGTTTTTCTCTTTCTGACTTACTACACTCTGCATGATACTCTCCAGAGCAATCTAAATGTCCACGAATAGAGGAATGGATAAAGAAGATGTGGTACATACATACAATGCAATATTACTCAGCCATAAAAAGGAACAAAATTGGGTCATTTGTAGAGACATGGATGGAGCAGAGTGAAGTAAGTCCCACATATATTTTTAAAAGAAAAACTATAATGGAGCAATTGAAATTATGAAGAAAGACTATAAAACAGACAGAAAAATGGGAAGCAGATGGTCCAACAACAGGAGGTTATGACTAGATAACATGAAAATGTGAAGTGGGAACTGACATAACTCAAGAAAGTAACAAAAAGACTAGTTTGGGGTTTTAATTTGGAGGCAGTGGAAATCAGTGCTGCTGTCCTGGATTTGCCTGTTCTGATTTCTCAATGCTCTTTCCCTATGTAAGGAGTTTAAGGGCATTTTGAAGATCTATGTGGCCTTCTCTACCGAAGCTACCTGCTCTGCTCTTCTGTTTTACCTTTATTAGTCAGCTCACACTGACATGCTAACAAATAGTATAGACTGGGTTGCTTAAACAACAGAAATTAATTTTCTCACAGCTCTAGAGGCTGGGAAGTTTAAGATCAAGGAGCTGGCCAATTCAGCTCCTGGTGAGGACTCTTTTCCAGATTGCAGACATCTTGTGCCCTCATACAGTAGAGAAAGAGAGCGAGAGATCACTTCCTTTTCTTATAAGGCCACCAATCTTATGGGATTAGGGCCCCATCCCTATGACCTCATTTAATATTAATTACCTCCTAAAAGCCCTATCTCCAAATTCAGCCACACTGGGGGTTAGGGCTTCAACATATAAATTTTGGGGAGGACACAATTCAGACCATAGCATTATTCATCCTTGAAAAGTCACTAGCCTTCAAAAACAACTTTCTCTAGACTTTCATACTGGAATTTTTATAAGCAAAAATTTGTCTTGGATGATGCAGAGCAAATGATAAGCTATCTAACCTCATTCTGTCTCAATGTAGTGTTGCTCTAAGAGGCTGAAACAGTCCCCCTAGACTTATGTAAGATGATTATACTACTGTAGATAGTAAGTATATAGAAAGAACATTAGCTTTATATCAACAGAACTAAATTTGAATTACTAATTGTCTTACCTTGGAAAAATTACTTATCACTGAGTCTGTTTTATTTTTAAAATAGTGGTGACCTATTTCATAGAAATTCTGAGACAATTAAATGAAACAAAATATGTTAAAAACCTAGTAGTGCTACAATAAATTGCAATAACCTTTTAATTCACAAAGAAACAAAGATTACAAAGAAACAGGTTCATTCTATGCAGCGTCAAAACTTAGATATTAATGGTAAGTGAGCTCAGACTAACAACTTATTTCCCTCCATCTTAAGGATATTTGAGGCCCTTTGTCCAAACTGACTGCTGTTTACCTAACATGAGAAGAAACAGGAGATAAACAGTGCCCCTAAGTCTTCCATCTGACTTACACCTCAGATGGAAAGAACCTTGTAGCTGAAGGACAGAAATGTCAGGCTTAAATACTCTGTCTGCAGAGTGGTCATTATGAAGCCGGGACCCTCAAAGTGCTCCAACTCCAGTGTAGTTCTCCCCTGTGCCTGCCAGATAATAAATACCTGGCTCCTTCCTTGCTAAACAATGGCATACCAGGGGGAGACCACCTTTGTACATTACATAAATTATTTGCATGATAACCAACATTACAGTTCCCCATTTTTGAAGTCTGAGTATGTCTTACAAAGCCCACATGCATTCTCTCTATACTGAATGGATTAACAAACTAAGGGTTATACGGCTGTTCATACATTATGAAGCAGTTTCATATTCCTTATTTCATTTGATTCTGAAAACATTCCTGTAAATAAGGCTTATAAAAGGCAATGTTATTGTCCCCACTTAAAAAATATGGAAACTGAGACTCAAAGATTAACTGAACCTCCAAATATCAAAGATAATGAATGAAAGAGACAGGACTGGAAATTAGGTCTTTCTGGATCAAAGTATCCTTACTTCCTACTTCAACACACTACACTATTTCCCCTAAAAATTATAATATTCTTATGTAAGGTTTGTAGTTTTCAAAACATTTTCATATCCATTTTCTCATTTGAGCCTCACAAGAGCGGGCAAACCGCCACACAGAAAAAGGCCATGAGACCTTTGGGTCTGGATGAGGTGAAGGGTTAGAACTGAGACTTGCAGATAAAGTCATAAACCTCAAAGGGCTGTATCTGCAGATACAGAGTCCAGTTCAATTTATAGCTAGCTATGTGAGATGAAGTCAGAAACTTCAGAGGAGGAGGAAAGGTAATCAAGTTCTTCAGCAACAGGGTAGGCCCCAGACAGTTGGCTGAAGTACAGGACTAGTCTCTTCCTAGGTGCCAAAGCAGAGGGGAGCTTGATAGGCAGATTGCTCCCTCACATCCCACCACTCCCATGGTGGTATGTGGCAGAGAGCTGGCAGTTTAGAGGACTATTGGGCTGAACACTAAGGCCTCTCTTGATCTTTAGACAGCTGGCTTAGCATAGTACCTGGTACATATATTTTGAACTATAAACCAGTTTGACCCCTGGTGGGAGACTAGTGATGAGGATATTCTTGTTCTGCCAGTCTGGATTCCTTTTGTTCTGGGGCACAGTGAGGCTGTTTATATAAGGCTGATGATCACTGAGAACATCTGAGATTGGACTAGGACACCAAGGTTTCCCTAAGGATACCCAACCCTTTATGAAAAAATGGAGATAGAGAACTGTGCATTGATTAGTGGACTAATTAACTCCCTGTAAAATTCCAAAGAACTTGAAAAGTTCTTTATGCAAGATTTTTTCCACATACCTACAAAAGATTTACTAATATCTGAAACTGGATCATTACCAAATTAGACCCTAGTCCAGAAATGAGGAGAATAAAAATAGTCTGTTTCCTGAAGTGTTACAGACCTTGAGAACCCATGGATGCTTTAGGGTTTTGCAAACCACCCTTCAGCATGTTGTGATCAACATGCTGTAATTTTCTCAACTGCTCTCTCCAAAGTGAATGGAATAATAGACTATTTTTTAGCATACAGTCTGAGCAGAGTGAGAATACAAAGAAGTTCTGCAGTGCCTTTAGGAACACAGGCTTTGCACAAAGCTAGAGAGGTGGGTGCTCTGCTAGAAGACTCTGGAGATCTGAGGGCTTACTGTTTTCCTCCGGTGGACTGACTGCAAATAAAGTCCTGAAAGCCCTCTGTGGTTGTCTGGAAAGTCCTTTACCTTCCTGAGTGAAGTCCAGATATTTCTTGGAGTCAAAAATTTCAATAGGCACTTAATCTCAAGCATCTCCAGATCATCAATTCTGCTATGGTCCTTCTTTATCTTTAATTCATATTACTAAGTCTTTCCTGTAACCTATTCCTTAATCTAGCCAATAATCTTAGTTATATCCTATAATATGTGGCTAACCCTCCAGAGACCAAGAAACATAATTTCCCTAATTTGTATCATAGTTCTGCAAGGTAACCCATGAAGGGGCTGATTTTTAAGCTCTAATGGTATCTGAAAAACTATGCAGAAGGGTGCTTCAGTGTTAAATCCAACTTCTGACACCACATCTTATAATACTGTCCAGTTATTGTCTTTTGTGGCAGTCAGGAAAGATCTCTGGTGTTTCTTCAAGATTCACTCCAACTCCCAAGTTTCAGTGTTCAAGGTACATTGTGATAACCATTTTTACATAAGTTACCCCTCAGGCATCCTCAGTATCCAAAGATCAGGCCTAGACTCAATCTCAAAGAATTGAGAGGTTGTACCCTAAGGACAGAATTGAGAGGCTGTACCCTGAGGATTATTGATAATAATCTCAACCTAGTATGGCTGTTAGAATTAAGCAAGAGGACCTTTAATAGTGCCTTGAAATAATACCTGGCACATAGCAGGCACTTAATAAAATAAATTTCAGTTTTTTTAATTTAAAAAAAGTTTGTTTTTTCTGATATTGAGCTGCATGAGCTGTTTGTATATTTTGGAGATTAATCCTTTTTATTTTAATTTTATTAATTTAACTTTTTTAAAATTACAATTTAAAAAGGTTACTTTCCATTTACAGTTATTACAAAATATTGTCTATATCTCCCATGTTGTACAATACATCCTTGAGCCTATCTTATATCCAATGGTTTGTACCTCCCACTCCCCACCCCCACTGCACTGGTAACCAATAGGTTGTTCTCTATGTCTGTGAGTCTGTTAAAGAAATATTTTTAAATCATCAATTTTATTAATAAAATATATAAAGAGAGAAAATTACCAAAAACCTTCCATCCACTTCTGTGTAGTGTTGGTTGGAAATATGGCAAGCATTTACTGCACACATGGACCTTTTTGTTTAAGTAATTTCACGGCTCATTCCTGGCCCTTTAATACTTGGTCTTTACTGTTCTGACATTCTTGATTTTGTTCATTCTTGAATCATTTTATAATATTCTCAAGTGTTTGCATCAAAAAGTGTACATGGGCTTTTGGAATCCTTCAGTATCTTAGAATTCTTTCTGTTACCTTTTTCTGTGAGTAATAAACCTTGCCTTGTTAAATATTTAGGTGTCAATATTTCCTTTCCACATCTCTGCCTTTGCTTCACTTGATGGCATTAAGTGTAAGATCATGTCTCTATCCTTCACCACCTCGGTGAAGAATGAATGACCACGTTATTTATAGAGTATAATAAATATATATTACCAATGAAATTGATGAAGAAAAATAATACAGTAGTACTTTTAGAAAACAAAAAAGTTAAGAAAAATAACTATAAATCAAAATCTCAACAAAGGTAATGATCTTTAACAATTTAGAATACTTAATTTTCACCATTTTTCTGTGCAATCTTTTTTTTTAACATCTTTATTGGAGTATAATTGCTTTAAAATGTTGTGCTAGTTTCTGCCGTACAACAAAATGAATCAGCTAAGACATATATCCCTATAACCCCTCCCCCTTGCGCCTCCTTCCCACACTCACTATCCCACCCCTCTAGGTGGTCACAAAAAACAGAGCTGATCTCCCTGTGCTATGCAGCTGCTTCCCACTAGCTATCTATTTTACATTTGGTAGTGTATATATGTCAATGCTACTCTCTCACTTTGTCCCAGCTTACCCTTCCCCCTCCCCATGTCCTAAAGTCCATTCTCTACGTCTGTGTCTTTATTCCTGTCCTGTCTCTAGATTCATCAGATCCTTTTTTGTTTTTGTTTTGTTTTTTAGATTCCATATATACGTGTAAACATACGGTATTTGTTTTTCTCTTTCTGACTTACTTCACTCAGTATGACAGACTCTAGGTTCATCCACCTCACTACAAATAACTCAATTTTGTTTCTTACTATGGCTGAGTAATATTCCATTGTATATACGTGCCACATCTTCTTTATCCATTCATCTATACATGGACACTTAGGTTGCTTCTATGTCCTGGCTATTGTAAATAGTGCTTCAGTTGAACACTGTCATACATGCGTCTTTTGAATTATGGTTTTCTCAGGGTACATGCCCAGTAGTGGGATTGCTGGGTCATATGGTAGTTCTATTTTTAGTTTTTTAAGGAACCTCCATACTGTTCTCCATAGTGGCTGTATCAATTTACATTCCCACCAGCAGAGCAAGAAGTTTCCCTTATCTCCACACCCTCTCCAGCTTTTATTGTTTGTAGATTTTTTGATGATGGCCATTCTGACCAGCGTGAGCTGATACCTCATTGTGGTTTTGATTTGCACTTCTCTAATGATTAGTGATGTTGAGCATCCTTTCATGTGTTTGTTGGCAATCTGTATATCTTCTTTGGATAAATGTCTGTTTATGTCTTCTGCCCATTTTTGGACTGGCTTGTTTGTTTTTTTGAAGTTGAGCTGCATGAGCTGCTTGCATATTTTGGAGATTAAACCATTGTCAGTTGCTTTGTTTGCAAATATTTTCTCCCATTATGAGGGCTGTCTTTTCATCTTGTTTATGGTTTCCTTTGCTGTGCAAAAGCTTTTAAATTTCATTTGGTCCCATTTGTTTATTTTTGTTTTTATTTCTATTACTGTAGGAGGTGGGTCAAAAAGGATCTTGCTGTGATTTATGTCATAGTGTGTTCTGCTTGTATTTTCCTCTAAGAGTTTGATAGTGTCTGGCCTTACATTTAGGTCTTTAATCCATTTTGAGTTTATTTTTCTGCATGGTGTTAGGGAGTGTTCTAATTTCATTCTTTTACATGTAGCTGTCCAGTTTTCCCAGCACCATTTATTGAAGAGGCTATCTTTGGTCCATTGTATAACTGGCCTCCTTTGTCATAGAATAAGTGACCATCAATGTGTGGGTCTAACTCTGGACTTTCTGTCTTTTTCCATTGATCTATATTTCTGTTTTCGTCCCAGTACCATATTGTCTTGATGACTGTAGCTCTGTACTATAGTCTGAAGTCAGGGATACTGATTCTTCCACCTCCATTTTTGTTTCTAAAGATTGCTTTCACTATTCGAAGTCTTTTGTGTTTCCATACAACAAACAACCCAATCAAAAACTGGGCAGAAGTCCTAAATAGACATTTCTCCAAAGAAGACATACAGATGGCCAACAAACACATGAAAAGATGCTCAACATCACTAATTACTAGAGAAATGCAAATCAGAACTATAGTGAGGTATCACCTCACACTGGTCAGAATGGCCATCATCAAAAAATCTACAAACAGAGACCTTCAAGATGGCAGAAGAGTAAGACATCAAGAACACCTTCTCCCCCACAAATAAATCAGATACACAACTACATGTGGAGCAACTCCTACAGAATACCTACTGAACGCTGGCAGAAGACCTCAGACCTCCCAAAAGGCAAGAAACTTCCCACGTACCAGGGTAGGGCAAAAGAAAAAAGAAAAAACAGAGACAAAAGAATAGAGACGGGACCTGCACCACTGGGAGGGAGCTGTGAAGGAGGAAAAGTTTCCACACACTAGGACGCCCCTTCACTGGTGGAGACGGGGTGGGGGGGGAGTGGGGGGATGGCAGCTGGGGGAAGCTTTGCAGCCACAGAGGAGAGCGTAGCAACAAGGGTGCAGAGGGCAAAGCGGAGATTCCCGCACAGAGGATCAGTGCCAACCAGCACTCACCAGCCTGAGAGGATTGTCTGCTCCTCCCCCAGGGCAGATGTGGTCTGGGAGCTGAGGTCTGGGTTCGGAGGTCAGATCCCAGGGAGAGGGCTGGGGTTGGCTGCATGAACACAGCCTTAAGGGGGCTAGTGCACCACAGCTAGCCAGGAGAGAGTCCGGGAAAAAGTCTGGACCTACCTAAGAGGCAAGAGACCATTGTTTCAGGGTGCGTGAGGAGAGGAGATTCAGAGCACCGCCTAAACAAACTCCAGAGATGGGCGCGAGCCAAGGATATCAGTGCAGACACCAGAGACGGGCATGAGACGCTAAGGCTGCTGCTGCAGCCACCAAGAAACCTATGTGCAAGCACAGGTCACTAGCCACACCTTCCCTCCCAAGAGCCTGTGCAGCCCGCCACTGGCAGGGTCCCAGGATCCAGGGACAACTTCCCTGGGAGAACGCACGGTACGCCTCAGACTGTTGCAACATCACACCGGCCTCTGCCGCCACAGGCTCGCCCGGCACTCCATAGCCAGCCCTCCCACCCGGCCTGAGTGAGCCAGAGCCGCCGAATCAGCTGCTCCTTTAACCCCGTCCTGTCTGAGTGAAGAACAAACACCCTCAGGCGACCTACATGCAGAGGTGGGTCCAAATCCAAAGCTGAACCCCGAGGGCTGTGCGAACAAAGAAGAGAAAGGGAAATTTCTTCCAGCAGCCTCAGGAGCAGCAGATTAAATCTCCACAATCAATTTGCTGTACCCTGCATCTGTGGAATACCTGAATAGACAATGAATCAACCCAAATTGAGGAGGTGGACGTTGGGAGCAAAGATTTTTTTTTCCCCTTTTTCTATTTTTGTGAGTGTGCATGTATACGCTTCTGTGTGTGATTTTGTCTGTATACCTTTGCTTTTACCATTTGTCCTAGGGTTCTGCCTGTCCATTTTTCTGTTTTTTGTTTTACTTTTTAAAAATTTTTTCTTAATAATTATTTTTAATAACTTTATTTTATTTTATTTTACTTTATTTTATTTTATCTTCTTTCTTTCTATATTTTCTCCCTTTTATTCTGAGCCGTGTGGATGAAAGGCTCTTGGTGCTCCAGCCAGGCATCAGGGCTGTGCCTCTGAGGTAGGAGAGCCAAGTTCAGGACACTGGTCCACCAGAGAACTCCAAGCTCCACATAATATCAAATGGCAAAAATCTCGCAGAGATCTCCATCTCAACACCAACACCCAGCTTCACTCAACGACCAGCAAGCTACAGTGCAGGACACCCTATGCCAAACAACGAGCAAGAAAGGAACACAACCCGAACCATTAGCAGAGAGGCTGCCTAAATTATAATAAGGCCACAAACACAACACCAGACATGGACCTGCCCACCAGAAAGACAAGATCCAGCCTCATCCACCAGAACACAGGCACTAGTCCCCTCCAACAGGAAGCCTACACAACCCACTGAACCTACCATACCCACTGGGGACAGACAACACCAAAATCAATGGGAGCTACGAACCTGCAGCCTGTGAAAAGGAGACCCCAAACACAGTAAGTTAAGCAAAATGAGAAGACAGAAAAACACTCAGCAGATGAAGGAGAAAGGCAAACACCCACCAGACCTAGCAAATGAAGAGGAAATAGGAAGTCTACCTGAAAAAGAATTCAGAATAATGATAGTAAAGATATCCCAAATCTTGGAAATAGAATAGAGAAAATACAAGAAAGTTTTAACAAGGACCTAGAAGAATTAAAGAGCAAACAAACAGTGATAAACAGCACAACAAATGAAATAAAAAATTCTCTAGAATGGATCAATAGCGGAATAATTGAGGCAGAAGAATGGATAAGTGACCTGGAAGATAAAATAGTGGAAATTACTGCAGAGCAGAATAAAGAAAAAAGAATGAAAAGAATTGAGGACAGTCTCAGAGACCTCCGGGAAAACATTAAATGCACCAACATTCGAATTATAGGGGTCCCAGAAGAGGAAGAGAAAAAGAAAGGGACTGAGAAAATATTTGAAGAGATTATAGTTGAAAACTTCCCTAATATGGGAAAGGAAATAGTTAATTGAATCCAGGAAGCACTGAGAGTTCCATACAGGATATATCCAAGGAGAAACACGCCAAGACACGTATTAATCAAACTATCAAAAATTAAATACAAATGAAAAATATTAAAAGCAGCAAGGGAAAAACAACAAATAACACACAAGGGAGTCCCCATAAGGTTAACAGCTGATCTTTCAGCAGAAACTCTGCAAGCCAGAAGGGACTGGCAGGACATATTTAAAGTGATGAAGGAGAAAAACCTACAACCAAGATTACTCTACCCAGCAAGGATCTCATTCAGATTTTATGGAGAAATTAAAACCTTTCCAGACAAGCAAAAGCTAAGAGAATTCAGCACCACCAAACCAGCAATATGACAAAGGAATTCTCTAGGCAGGAAACACAAGAGAAGGAAAAGACCTACAATAACAAACCCAAAACAATTAAGAAAATGGTAATTGGAACATACATATCGATAACTACCTTAAATGTAAATGGATTAAACGCTCCAACCAAAAGACATAGACTGGCTGAATGGATACAAAAACAAGATCTGTATATATGCTGTCTACAAGAGACCCAATTCAGATCTAGGGACACACACAGTCTGAAAGTGAGGGGATGGAAAAAGATATTCCATGAAAATGGAAATCAAAAGAAAGCTGGAGTAGAAATTCTCATATCAGACAAAATAGACTTTAAAATAAAGACTATTAGAAGAGACAAAGAAGGACACTACATAATGATCAAGGGATCGATCCAAGAAGGTATAACAATTGTAAACATTTATGCACCCAACATAGGAGCACCTCAATACATAAGGCAAATACTAACAGCCATAAAAGGGGAAATCGACAGTAACACAATCACAGTAGGGGACTTTAACACCCCACTTTCATGCAAAATGAAAATAAATAAGGAAACACAAGCTTTGAACAATACATTAAACAAGATGGACTTAGACTTAATTGATATTTCTGGGACCTTCCATCCAAAAAAACCAGAATACACATTCTACTCAAGTGCTCATGGAACATTCTCCAGGATACATCATATCTTGGGTCACAAATCAACCTTTGGTAAATTTTACAAAATTGAAATCATATCAAGTATCTTTTCTGACCACAAGGCTGTGAGACTACATACGTATCAATTACAGGAAAAAAGCCTGTAAAAAATACAAACACATGAAGGCTAAACAATACACTACTTAATAACGAAGTGATCACTGAAGAAATCAAAGAGGAAATCAAAAAATACCTAGAAACAAATGACAATGAAAACACGACAACCCAAAACCTATGGGATGCAGCAAAAGCAGTTCTAAGAGGGAAGTTTATAGCAATACAATCCTACCTTAAGAAACAAGAAACAGCTCAAATAAACAACCTAAACTTACACCTACAGAAATTAGAGAAGAAGAACAAAAAAACCCCACAGTTATCAGAAGGACAGAAATCATAAAGATCACATCAGAAATAAATGAAAAAGAAATGAAGGAAATGATAGCAAAGATCAATAAAACTAAAAGCTGGTTCTTTGAGAAGATAAACAAAATTGATAAAACATTAGCCAGACTCATCAAGAAAAAAAAGGAGAAGACTCAAATCAATAGAATTACAAATGGAAAAGGAGAAGTAACAGCTGAAACTGCAGAAATACAAAGGATCATGAGAGATTACTACAAGCAACTCTAAGTCAATAAAACGGACAATCTGGAAGAACTGGACAAACTCTTAGAAATGCACAACTTTCCAAGACTGAACCAGGAAGAAACAGAAAATATGAACAGACCAATCACAAGCACTGAAATTGAAACTGCGATTAAAAAGCTTCCAACAAACAAAAGCCCAGGACCAGATGGCTTCACAGGTGAATTCTATTAAACATTTAGAGAGGAGCTAACACTTATCCTTCTCAAACTCTTCCAAAATATAGCAAAGGAAGGAACACTCCCACCTCATTCTATGAGCCACCATCACCCTGATACCAAAACCAGACAAACATGTCACAAAGAAAGAAAACTACAGGCCAATAGTTGCAAAAATCCTTGACAAAATACTAGCAAACAGAATCCAACAGCACATTAAAAGGATCATACACCATGATCGAGTGGGGTTTATCCCAGGAATGCAAGGATTCTTCAATATACACAAATCAATCAACGTGATACACCATATTAACAAACTGAAGGAGAAAAACCATATGATCATCTCAATAGATGCAGAGAAAGCTTTTAACAAAATTCAACACCTATTTATGATAAAAACCCTCCAGAAAGTAGGCATGGGGGAACTTTCCTCAACATAATAAAGGCCATATATGACAAACCTACAGACAACATCGTCCTCAATGGTGAAAAACTGAAACCGTTTCCACTAAGATCAGGAACAAGACAAGGTTGCCCACTCTCACCACTATTATTCAACAAAGTTTTGAAAGTTTTAGCCACAGTAATCAGAAAAGAAAAAGAAATAAAAGGAATCCAAATTGGAAAAGAAGTAAAACTGTCACTGTTTGCAGATGACATGATACTATACATAGAGAATCCTAAAGATGCTACCAGAAAACTACTAGAGCTAATCAATGAATTTGGTAAAGTAGCAGGATACAAAATTAACGCACAGAAATCTCTAGCATTCCTATACACTAATGATGAAAAATCTGAAAGTGAAATTAATAAAACACTCCCATTTATCTATTTACAATAGCCAGGACATGGAAGCAACCTAAGTGTCCATCAACAGATGAATGGATAAAGAAGATGTGGCACATATATACAATGGAATATTACTCAGCCATAAAAAGAAACAAAATTGAGTTATTTGTAGTGAGGTGGATGGACCTAGAGTCTGTCATACAGAGTGAAGTAAGTCAGAAAGAGAAAAACAAATACTGTATGCTAACACATATATATGGAATCTAAAAAACAAAACAAAAATGGTTATGAAGAACGTAGGGGCAATATGGGAATAAATATGTAGACCTACTAGAGAATGGACTTGAGGATACAGGGAGGGGGAAGGGTAAGCTGGGACAAAGTGAGAGAGTGGCATGGACATATATACACTACCAAATGTAAAATAGATAGCTAGTGGGAAGCAGCCACATAGCACAGGGAGATCAGCTTGGTTCTTTGTGACCACCTAGAGGGTTGGGATAGGGAGGGTGGGAGGGAGGGAGACGCAAGAGGAGAGAGATATGGGGATATATGTATATGTATAACTGATTCACTTTGTTATAAAGCAGAAACTAACACACCATTGTAAAGCAATTCTCCAATAAAGATGTTCAAAAAATGTGGTTAAACACACAGAAATTTCAATACTAATAAGAATAGTTTATATATTATTCTTAGAAATTAAAAAATTACTGCTAGACAATAGACATAATTGAATCTTTGATAGTAGGAGTAAGTTAAAAGCCAGTAAAAATATCCTTTAGTACTCCTAGTTATTATTCATATTAATCTAATTGTGGATAAATTAGAAACTAAAACACACACACACACCATCATTATTTTTGTGCAGACTATTAAATGCCAGCCTCATTTTTCTCTCATGGCCTTTAAGGCATAAATTCTTCACAGTTCAATCTGGAATCAGCATTGGCATCTACAGCTTTAAAAATATCCTACAAGAAAGAAGGAACTCATTACAGAGATGTATCGCAAGTGAAGCTACTATACCATGCTAACATTGGCACATTTCACTCATGTTGATTATGACTTCTACCAGCACCCACTGTCCTAGTTTTTCAATCACAGCTACAAAGCTAAGCACATTAGGTGATTTTTAATTTGTGCAATACTGGAGTCAAAAGCCATCATGTCATTCCAAATAATTATGAGTCTTATATGTAAGTATTTACCTAGGTAAACAATGAATGCCAAGTACCTTGAGGGAATAAAGATATGAAGGTACGTAGTCTTTGCCATCAGAGACCTCACACTCTATTAACTAAATGCTAGAAAATATGTGAAGTTCTAGTGTGACCCACAAATTAATGATTTGAGACCTAGCCTTATGAAGTAAGAGTGTATGTTCAAATCTCACTGGGGTGGTCTGCTTTTTTAAATAAAAAATTAATAATCATAATTTTTAAATGCACATCATATATATTTCTAGCAGACTCCTACCTCAAATGTAGAGCCCATGTCTTGTTCATCCTTGTACCATCAATGGCTAGGATAAAGTATGACATTCAAAGGTCCTTAATCTATATTTATTGAATTAATAAATACTGTGAACTGGGCAATGGACTAGGTGGTAGGGATTAAAAGAAAAGCAGATGCAGTCCCTGCCCTGAAGGAAGTTACAGACTAGTAGAGACCATTCACATAACCAAAGAGAACCTGTTAGGTGATGTGATGGGAATGTTCAAGGTACAGTGGAGTTTGGGGTGGATTCAGGAAAGCCTTCACAGAGGGAGAGGACTTGAATTGAGAATTGCAGAGAAAAACTGGCCTTAGCTGGGCAGACAAATGGGACAGGGCATTCCAAGAATATGTGACAGTATCTGTAAGCAGGCAGAACATATGTTAGTTGGAAAAAACAATAATAATGATAATAATAACAGCTAATATTTATTGAGCACTTACTTCTAAGCACTTTATATGTACACTGCTATGACCCATTTCTGAGAAACAGGAAAGGCTGATAGCTTTCAATGTGGACCACAGTGGGAAAGAGCTCTTCAACATGTCCTAGTCATAGAGCAAGCAGCCCTGCCTCTTGGGCCACCTAACCCAGCAAACTCTATGGTACTGAAAGTATCAGAGGTATAAAAAGGTATTATGTGGAGTTTATAGCAAGCCCCAAAAGGAGAGTCTGCAGCAGAAAACTGTAACATTTCCTGACATGCTATGGGGCCCTGGTAGAAACAGATTGCTTAAATATGGGACATCAAATGACCATACAGCCAGGGTTGACTATCATGAATTGGGTTCTGTCAGACCCACCAAGTCATAGGTTTTGGTGAGCCGAGCAGCAATCCATATGATGGAACAGTACATCTGAGATCAAGCACAAGCAGAATCAGAGCACAAACAAACAAAACAAAGAATGGCTCAGATCTCCAGGCCCCACCACTCTTATACCAATACCTCTCCTTAAACTCACTCCTACAACGATTTGGAAGTTCACTATGACCAGCCAACACAGGAGGAAAAAGGAAAAAGGATAAGCTTGGTCCATGGATGGGTTTCTGAGTATGTGAATGCAAACTGAAAACAGCCTGATATGCACTACACAACCACTCAGGAATAGTCCAGAATGACAGCAATAAGGGGAGAGAAGAATGTCAAGTGGTGTACCTGATCATTCACTTTAGGTAGAAAGGGAAGTGGCCAGAAATAACAATATATAGGGACTCATGGGCAGTGGTGAGTAGCTTGGTTGGATGATCATTCGCCTGGAAAGAAAAAGATTAGAAGATCAGAGACACAGAGGTCTGGGGAATATGCATGAAGATGGATATATGGGAGTGAACACAAAGTAAAAATATTTTCATATTGTATAGTTGCTACCATGGAAGAGGTACAAAACAACCAAGTAGACAGAGTGACCCAGCCAGCTGAAGTCAGCCAGACTGTCTCATCAGCTGACATAATGAACAGCAGTGCTGACACAACGGGCTCTGGAATGGAGCAGCCATGGTAGTGGAGATAGATGCTATCCATGGACCAACCAGTATGGGTCCCACTTACCAAGCCTAATATAGCTACTGCTGCTACCAAATGCCCAACCTACTACCATCAGAGACTAATACTGAGCCACTGACACAACACCATCCTTTCAGGGAATTTACCAGCCACTGAGCAGCCAGTTGATTACTCTGAAGATATTCTACCCGGAAAGATACAGTGTTTCATCTTGACTGGAATTGACACATACTCTAAGCATGTGTTTGCCTTATTTGCCTGCAGAGCCTCAGCTAGCAGAACAATCCAACAGTTAGAGTGTTTGATCTTACGACATGTGTATGTATATACAGTACATTGCATTGGACCAAAAGTCCTATTATACTGCAATGGGGCCATATAATGACGACAGGACCCACCAGTCCTATCACATAAAGCACTACCCAGAAGCTGCTGGTTTGCTATAGTGACAGAACAAACAAGTGGTTTTCTTCCAAGTGACAGCTTAAAGATAATACCCTTCATGAATGGAATACCATTCTCGAAGACACAGTATACATGCTAAATCAGTATTCATGCTAATGTTCCTATATTCCTACCATTCCTCTCTGATTCCTACCTCTCTGTCAGGTTTATTCTCTGATATTCCTTCTCACATAAACAGAAGCCTAAGATACAGACTGAGGTGTAGTGTCCTGGAATTCTGACCTAAAAGAAGGATGTATAACCAGAGACTGTCCTAAGAGACAGGACCCAGGGACAAAAGAAAAATAAAGCCATGCAGATGGTTTCATTAAGTCATCAATCTGAAGGTACTAAGCAGAGTGGGAGGATATAGGATTGAGATAATGAGATAAAAATCAAATCAGAGCAATACATTTTGGAGCACAGAACTCTTAAGGAATTTCCTGAGCCATGGGAACCGTTTGGATCTCTAACACACACACACCCTCACCGATACAGCTGAACAAGTACAGTAATATCAGAAGACTGTTTTGCATTGATAAAGTGGAAATAGAATGATAGTTTTCTCTTGGTATTCTGAAACTTCCATCTAAACAGTTTTTAAATAATCAAGACTCATCTAGAGAAGAACCACATCCCTAATTTAGGCAAGGTACTAAAACAATCAGCTAAAGTGTAAACCCATGGATCAAGGTGTGACTCCCCCTCCGTCTTTGATGTGGGAGAGCAGCTCTGGGGACCCATGTGTGCCTGTCCTTTGAAGAAGGCCCTGAAGTGTGAATCCTGGGCCGTGAACCTTTAGAGAAAAGATAAGGTCTTTGACTCCTGCATTCACAAAGGCTAATGCAGCCCCTGAAATTCTGTGCCAGTTCAGTAAATGGTGAACGAGTCACCAGAAACCCACTCAGCATCTCCCAAAAAGCCCGAGAGAAGGCTGCAGTGTTTGTGGAAAGTGACCGTTCTGAGAAGGTGGAGAAGGTGTATTGCTGGGCTGCCTTATCCCTCGTGAGGGGTTCACGGAAGAGAAGCCCACTCAAGGCCCTTGGGAGCAGCTCTGGAAAGGGCGAGTCTGGATTTGAGACAGGCTGGGACCTGGGACCCTTTGCTGCAGTGCTTGCACCTGGACAATCATCTCCTCCAGCAACAAAATACAAAGAAACTATAAGGGACTAAAACTAACTGCTTACATGCACAGTTGGGGCAAATTATGAACAACAAGGTACAAAAAGACCAAGAACCCAACTGCCACTTCTGAAGAGCCCAGAGCAAAAGCAGGAGTTTGGGAGCAAAAGCAGGGTACTGCCCATGCCCCCAGAACGCAACGCCACCCAAGGGGTGGGCAAACCACCTAAGCCACGCCTCCCGCCTCACCCCGGGACACACCCTGCCCTCATCCCATATTAGGAGCCAGCTCCCCCCCCTCCCCCGAGGAAGCAAGCAAGGGAAGCTGTTGCTTGTTTTCACTAGCCCCTGTTGCAGCAAGGGCCCCAAGAAAGACTTGCTTGAATTTCTTGTCTGGCCTCCTATCAATTTTTATTGATTAAGGAAGGCCAAGAACCCTGGTGGGGAATCTCTCTGGGCTGGCGGGGCCACATCCTCCCGGCCACTCACCTTCTCTGAGTGCAGGACAAAAGAGGAGCTCCAGTTTTTCAGGCCCTCTTGGAGCTCCACGATGTCCACCAGCCCGTCTCCGTTGTGGTCCAGGTCTTGGAAGAGGATCTTGTAGCGGAAGTAGTCGTCGTCGTCGGTGTGGCAGGTCGCCGCGAGCAGCACGAAGCCCCGCAGCCAGCGCAGCATGGCCCTGCCGGGGCTGGGCCGCGGCGGCGGGGATCGCAGACCGCCTCTCTTTCTGGTCCCAGCGAGAGCGTCCCGCCGGCGGCCGCGCCACCTGCCGCCTTCTCGACGCCGCGCTCGCGCAGGGCGGCGGGTCCGCGCAGTCAGCGCGAATGCGGCGGCGGCTGGACGCGAGTCGCCGCGGTTCCGAGAAGCCTAAGGCGAGGGGCCCCGCGCCTGTGGCTCTCGGGCGGCGCCAGGGGAGCCTCGGAAGGCCCGCCACGTGGGAGGCCGTGGCCCAGGCGCTACGCTGGAGTCGGCCCTCCCGGAAGTTGGAAGCTGAGGCTCCAAACGCGACGACCAAGACCGTTCCAGCCTACGGTCGACTCGGGAGCTGAGGGGAGTTTGGGGAGAGGAGCGCCTACCACAGCGTCGAGAGAGCGCTCGGGCGTCGAGGATCTCACCGGGCAAACGCAGCGGGCCTTCGGCAGCAGGTAAATAAGTTGCTCTGACCAGCACCTCTAACCACCTACCTCACTGAACTTCCTCGTCACAAAACCCACAGGAAACTTAAAAATCCTTGCCTTATTTAATCCCAGCCTTGTTTAAACACCGCTGACCACGCCTTCCATCCAGAAATACCTTTTCCTTTGTCTTCTGGAACACCACGTATTTCTGCCATTCCTCAAACTCTCTTACAGGCTCCCACAAAAAGAGCCTGAATTCTTCTAAAACAGAGGCTCTAGAAAATTGCAGTAGATAGGGTTGAGGGATTAGGTAAAAACCTAGTTCTGTAATTTGTTGCATTGAAGCTTTGTGTCCCCAATCCGTAGTCATGTCCTTTGAAAGTCAATGGCACAGTCTAATGATAGGCCCACCAATGTTTTGAAAAGTTTTCTCATAAAATTCCAGACCACAGAGTAAAGTTCACTTATTTCTCAAAATAGCAGTTTTAATAATAAAATAATAATAACCTTATTTATTATTTAATAAATATTATTTAATAATAATAACCTTAAGATGTTATCTATTCCATGTAGTTTTTATACCACTTTGTTAAATGCTAGAGATATAAAGATACAGAACATTGAATCTGCTCTCATAGAAGCTCACTATCTAGTGTGCTCTAAGTTTATAAACAAAATTCAACTTAATAAAAATATGCTATAATTAAGATGTGACCAAATGTCATAGAATATGTGTTTTTAAATGAATGAGTTTTAGGAATTAATAATAAAACAGAAAACTATTAATAAAGCTTTTAGAAAATATTCTAAATGCTAGGCATTTATAAGTACAAAAGACTTTTTTTCTTTAAAAAATAATTAACTGTCAAAAACAAATACAATAATATATTGTGGAACTTATAACATGCAGAAGTGAAATGTATGACAGCAATAGTAAAAAGGATGTGAGAGGAGACATGGAAGTATACTGCTAAAAGGTTCTTACATTATATGTGAGGTAGTATACACTTAAAACTGCATGCTAGAAACCCTAGAGCAACCGTTGAAAAAAACATGGAGGTATAGCTAATAAAACAGTAGAAGAGATAAAATAAAATACCAAAAAATACTGAATTAATACAAAAGAATATAAGAGGGGAAAAGGAAAAAGAACAGTTGAGGTAAGCAAGATAAGAAAGATGTGGGACTTAAAACCATGTAGGTAATTACATTAAGTGTAACATTCTATACACTCCAATTAAAAGGCAGAGCAAACAAGACCCAACCATATACTTTCTACAAAAATGAAATATAAAGATACAGATAGGTTAAAAGTAAATGGATGGATAAAGAAATACTGTGCAAACACTAATCATGAGGAAGCTGGGGTAGCTATATTAATATCAGCCAAAGAAGACTTTAAGACAAGGAAGACATTTTATAATCTTAGGAGGGTTGATTCATCAAGATGATTTAACAGTCATAAAGGGTATGCCACCTAATAACAAAGCTTGAAATTACATAAAGTAAAAATGGACAGAGTGCAAAGAGAAATAGATAAATACACAATTAGAGTCAAATAATTGATAGAATGAGGAAGCAAAGTCAATAGGGTATAAAATGTTTCAATAACATGATCAACTAATTGACATTAATAGAACAGTACACCCAGTAACAGCAGAATACCCATTATTTTCACCTGCACATGTAAAGTTGAAAGACTAACCATAACCATATGCTGGACCATAAAACAAGTCAATAAATTTTAAATGACTGAAATCATACAGAGTATGTTCTTTGACCACAATGGAATTAAATTAGGAATCAATCACAAAAAGATAGTGGAGAATACACAAATGCTTGGAAATTAAATAATATACTTCTAAATTACACATGGATCAAAGAAGAAATCACATGAAAAATAGGAAAATATTTTGAACTGAATTATAATGAAAGCATATCAAAATATGTAGATGCAGCTAAAATAGTGCCTAGAATTAACATAGCTTTAGATATTTGTATTAGAAAACAAGAAAATTTTAAATATGTGATCTAAGGTTCCACCTTAAGTAATTAGAAAAAGAAGAGCAAATTAATGCCAAATAAGTAGCAAGAAGGATTTTAAAGTAAACACTTGAAATGAATGAAATAAAAGACAGTAAAGAAAATTAGTAAAAGTAAAAGCTAGTTTATTTGAAAAATTAATAAAATTGATAAACTTGTAACTAAACCAATAAAGAAAAAAAACTACCAATAGAAAACATCACTGCAAATTCTAGACATGCTAAAATAATAATAAGAGAACATTATGAACACCATTATGGCAATGAATTTGACAACTTAGATGAAATGGAAACATTCCTTGAAAGACATATTGTCAAAGCTGACAAAAGAAGAAATAGTAAACCTGAATAACCATCTATGTAAAACTACAGCTAACAGTCATACTTAATGGTGAAAGACTAAGTGTCTTCTCCCACTAAGACAAGGTAACAAGGTAAGAATGTGTCTTCTCACCCCTTCTATTCAATGATGTACTGGATGTTCTAGCCAGTTTAGTAAGGCAAGAAAAAGGGAAAAGCATATGTATTGGAAAGAGGCAAGTCAAACTTTCTTTATTCTCAGATGGCATGATCATTTACATAGAAAATCACAAGGAATCTACAAAAAAGCTCCTTGAATTAATAAGTGAATTTAGCAAGATTGCCAGATATGTCAATATAAAAAATTATATTTCTATATATAACAATAATTGGAAAATAAAGTCTAATACCATTTACAACAGCATCAAAAATTGAAATACTTAGTAATAAATTTAATTAAATATGTGCAATATCTGACACTAAATGTGAAAATATTTTTGAAGAAAATACCTAAATAAATGGAGAGATACATCTTCTTTATAGATTGAAAGGCTCATAGATTGGGTCATTTCTCTCCAATTTGATTTAGAGATTTATTGTGATCCCAAACTAAGTCCTAACAGGCTTTTTTATACAAGCTGACAAGCTGATTCTAAAATTTATATGGAAATGCAAAGGATGTTGAATTGCTAAAGCCATTTTGAAAAAGAGTAAGTTTCAGAGGCCAGAAATAAACCTACACATATATGATCAATTTATTTTCAACAATTCAATGGGGAAAGGGTAGTCTTTTCAACAAGTGGTGCTGGAACAATAGGATATCCATAAAGGAAGAAAAAACTTGAAACTTTATGTCTCGAAAAGACACCATTAAGAAAATGGGCAAGACAGAGTCTGGGAGAAAATGTTTCAATACACATATCTGACAAAGGACTTGTATCCACAATACTAAAGAACACTTAAAATAAAATATTACAAACAACCCAATTTTTTTAATGAGCAAAAGATTTGAACAAACATTTCACAAAAGAAGATATGTGAATGACTGATAAACTCATAGAAAGATGCTCAAAAATCTTTAGTCATTACAGAAATATGAATTAAAACTAAAACGAGATACCACTCTAGAATGGATAAAATTTAAAACACTAACAGTATTAAGTGGTGCTGAGGATCTAGAACAACTTAAACTCTAATATGTTGCTGGTGGGAATGGAAAATAGTATAATCAAAAAGATAGTTTGGTAGTTTCTCATAAATTGAACATACACTTAGTATATAATCCAGCAATTCCATCTCTGTGTCTTTACTTTAGAGAAATGAAAGTATGTGTCCAAAAAAAGACTTGTACACCAATATTCACAGCAGCTTTATTTATAATAGCCAAAAAGTAGAAGCAACATTCTTCATCAGATAAGTAGATAAACAAATTGTGGTATGGTCATGCAATGGAATACTACTCAGCGTTCAAAAGGAATGAACTCCTCATATACACATGGATAAAACTCAGATACATTGTGGGAAACAATAGAAATCAGAATGTGATAGTGGTTACACCAATATGTACTTTCATAGAAATTCATCACAAGGAATACTTAAAATGAGTGCATTTTATTAAATGTAAATTATGCCTCAACAAAGTTGAGTTTTAAAGTTAAGCAACTAGCTCTTACTAACTAAATTTTGCTGAATATTTTCACATACATACAGTATACATACAGTATTCTGTACATTTTGGGTTAGTTATAGATATTAAGGGAAACTATAGTAGGAATGTAATCAAACTGCTCACCAGGAAAAAAATTACATATATCATATTATGGCTAGTTATGTTTCTATCTGATGACAGGAACAGAGTCTTACTCAGTCTCCCCAGAGTGTAGCAGAGTTCTAAACAGAAAAAGACTTCCATATTTGTTTAAAGTATGGAATTATTAAATCTGTAAACAAGGTTAGAGGGATTTTAATTCCATTGACCTGTAAACCTAACTTTTTCTAGTATTTAGTGTTTGGCGTGGGACTTAAAATCTCTCCATAGTTTGTTGGGTTTTTTTTCTTTCCCATCTCTACTCCTTTATTAACTTCTTTCAACCATAAGATTAAAAGCACTAGAAGACACACTTGAGCTTGAATCCCACCTCTACCGCTTACCCCTTATGCAACCTTAGGCAAACTACTTAACTCCTCAAAGACTTCATTTTCTCATCTGTAACAATTATACCTGACTCATAAGATCATTATCAAAGTGAAAAAAAATGATATAGAGTGTTTACAACTGGCCCATGGTGAGCATTTAAAAGTTTGCTATTACTACTTTCGTTGTTAGAAGCTATATCCTTACAACAAGCAGTATGAAAATTTTCTTAGTGGGCTATTTTGGTGTAATAGTATCAGTTTTAAAAAAATTCCTGGGGCTATGGCAGATACTTTGGACTGGCTCTTCCAACCTTCATTCTACATTGCTCTTTGGAGACTGTGGAATGCTCGAAACTGCATTTCTAAACTCCTTTGAAGTGAGGGTTCTGTATAAAAATTAGATTCCCCCAAAAACCTTACACAGAATTTGGAAAGAGTAAGTAAGACTGCTTCCTCCTGTTGTTTCAGCAGGCAAGCAAGGTCATGAATATTAGAGTTTAGATAAGTTTTGGTGCCTGGACTCAGCATTCCAATGTTTATTCACCAATTTCATGGATATCTTGAAGCAGATCTGATAGTGGTGATGGCAGCTACAACAAATTTCTGACCTCTGAATTGCAGCTATGTTCAACTCAGTGTAGTTCAGCGATTATCTTTATTTTTTTCTATAAAGAACTAGATAGTAAATACTTTAGGCTCTGTAAGCCACATACAGTCTCATTATTCTTTGTTTTTACTACAAACCATGAAAGGAAAATTGAGAAATTAGACTTCATCAACATTTAGAATATCTGTTCATCAAAAGACACAATTAAGAAAGTTGATATTCGGGACTTACCTGGTGGACCAGTGGTAAAGAATCTACCTTCCAATGCAGGGGACACGGGTTCCATCCCTGGTCAGGGAACTAAGATTCCACATGCCGTGGGGCAAATAAGCCCATGTGTCAGAACTACTGAGTTTGCGTGCCTCAACGAGAGAGCCCACGTGCTGCAAACTACAGAGCCCACGCGCTCTGGACCCCACGTACCACAACTAGAGAGAGAAAACCCAGATGCCACAGTTAGAGAGAAGCCCACACGCTACAACAAAGAGCCCGCACTGCAATGAAAGATCCCACACACCTCAACGAAGACCCCACGTGCCGCAACTAAGAATTGACGCAGCAAAAAAAAAAGTTGATATTCAAGTCACAAACTGAAAAAGAGTTATTCACAATACATATTGCTAACAAATGACTCCTATGCAGAAGTTTGAAAAACTATAAGGCAGTAAGAAAAAGGCAAACAATCCAATTAAATATCTAGAAAAAAAATTTTAAAAACATGTACAGGCAGTTCAAAGAAAGACTATCCAATGGTTTCTTTTCTATGATTTTATTTTATTTTTAATTAATTTTTATTGGCATATAGTTGATTTATAGTGTTGTGTCAGTTTCTGTTGTACAGCGAAGTGAATCAGTTATACATACACATATATCCACTCTTTTTTAGATTCTATTCCCATATAGGTCATTACAGAGTATTGAGCAGAGTTCCCTGTGCTATACAGTAGGTTCTTATTAGTTATCTATTTTATATATAGTAGTATGTATATGTCAATCCCAATCTCCCAATTTATCCCTCCCCCCCCTTTTCCCCTTGGTAACCATATTCCAATGGCTTCTAAACAAAGGTGTTTTTTTAAAGATAATCAGAGGTGAATTCCAGAGGCTACACTATGTTTTAAAGCCCTAAAAGTCTGCAGTTATAAGTCTTAAATAGTAATTTATCGTTCTGGTAATAATATTTAAATTGACTTCTCTGTTTTCTGAAATGTAAAAGTACTTGTTCAAGCTTCTTTGTTTCTTCAGTAATTCAGAAGGGACCTTTGGAATTTCCTCCATCCTTTGTTCATAAAGGTATAAAAACCTCTAACATGGTTGAATTTTTATTAAAATAGTTTGAGAATCTGTTTTTCATTTGAATTAACACCACACAACTGCCTATCAGTAGAAGATTAGATAAATACACTCACATTTATGTATATGATGGAATGCCATGTAGGTGTAGAGATGAATGAAATAAAGTTACATGTATCAGCATATATAAATCTAACAACGTTCAGTGAAAAAGCAAGTTTTAGAAGATGTATAAAATATTATGATATATATTTATGGATACATTCATATATAGAAAAAATATTAAAACGTGCATGGGAATGAAACACACCAACTTGAGGATAAGGATTACTTCTCAGGAGAGGAGAAAAGGAAAGGTGGTGTTTGAAGCAGAAATGACAAAGTCAAATATAATAGTATGGTGATTACTTGACATTGATTATTTTCTTCATGAAATGCTACATATTTAATTTTTAAGCATACACACACACACACACACACACACACACACACACACATATATATATATATATATATATATATATATACACTTAAAGGTGGAACCAATTTACTCTTTTTTACTCAGACTGGCAAAACTGATCATGGAAGCATTCAGTAAATGAAAGATATTAATTCAATAATAATTGTTCGCATCTCAGATAGTCATGTTTTAATAATGTTACTTTCACAAATAACCCACAATTTTAAATGATGTTTGACTATTTGTGTCCAGGACAGAGAACATAAACAAAATTTCTACTATTTAACAAAGACATAGTCCTGATAATCAAGGAAATTCAGAGACACAAGTCAAGATTTCTGAGGGAATTTGTAGCTGTGGCAATCTTGAATTAAATGGCAGTTTGGGAAGTGTTTCTAATTTATTTTATTAGCAACAAGAGAAGGAGGAGTGCTTTGTCTTCTGTATATTAAATAGGAAGACAGCATATAACACCTATCACATTGTGGGTACCCAAATGTTTAACTGCTATCAACATTTTACATCTCTATCTATCCCTCTCCTTCAACTTTGATGCTTGAAAAAATTGACTTTATATACATATGTGTATATATTGTGTGCATCATATTTATGCATGTATGTGTGTGTATATATATAACATTGGCATCCATATGTATACATACATGTAAATATTTATTGTCTCACTTTATGGTTAAGTGGAATAAAACACATGACTGCCTATAGAGCATTTATTACATTTTTTTCCTTTACTCACAAAGCTCTTCAGAAGTCAATTCAATGACTTGTTGAATCCTTGGAAGAGTAGATCCACACATCTAATTCACAGGCACTCTTCTCCTTTTGTTCCTTGTCCTTTATAGGCAACCTAGTGGGATTAAACCTACTTTGGCCAGCCTGGGATTAGACTTTTCATGTCCATATGTAGCCTTTTTAAAAAAATTGAGGTATAGTTAATTTACAACATTATATTAGTTTCAGGTGTACAACAGAGTGACTGACATTTTTAAAGTTATATTCCATTTATAGTTATTAAAATGTTGGCTATAGTCATATATAATCTTTTATTGGGTTGGCCAAAAGGTTCCTTCATTTTTTTCTGTAAGATACTCTAGTAGCACTTAGTTATCTTTAACTTCATTCGAAACAATTTTGTTAGATTGTATGTGACAGCTGTCATATCAGTGTGCATTAAAAAAAAAGACATTAATACCGGTGAATTTTTGTGTAGCTGTTTTTTTTAAATAATGTACTGTGCTCAATGGACATTTCTTTTTAATTAATTAATTAATTAATTTATTTATGGCTGTGTTGGGTCTTCGTTTCTGTGCGAGGTCTTTCTCTAGTTGCGGCAAGTGGGGGGCCACTCTTCATCGCGGTGCGCGGGCCTCTCACTATCGCGGTCTCTCTTGTTGCAGAGCACAGGCTCCAGTCGCGCAGGCTTAGTAATTGTGGCTCACGGGCCCAGTTGCTCCGTGGCATGTGGGATCTTCCCAGACCAGGGCTCGAACCCGTGTCCCCTGCATTGGCAGGCAGATTCTGAACCATGGCGCCACCAGGGAAGCCCTGTGTAACTATTTTAATATTGAAGATGGAAGAAAAAAGCAACATTTTTAGCATTTTATGCTTTATTACTTCAAGAAAGGTAAAAACGCAAAGAAAGATTTGTGTAGTGTATGGAGAAGGTGCTGTGACTGATTGAATTTGTCAAAAGTGGTTTGCAAAGTTTCGTGCTGGAGACTTCTCACTGGACTATGCTCCACGGTTGGGTAGACCAGTTTAAGTTGGTAAAATCAAATCAAGACATTAATTGAGAACAATCAACATTATACCACATGGGAGATATTTTGACATACTCAAAATATCCAAATCAAGCACTGAAAATCATTTGCACCAGCTTGGTCATGTTAATTGCTTTGATGTTTAGGTCCCGCATAAGTTAAGCGAAATAAACCTTCTTTAATGTATTTCTGCATGAGATCCTCTACTTAAACATAACGAAAACATTCCATTTTTAAAACAAATTGTGATGGGTATTGAAAAGTGGATACTGTACAATAATGAGGAATGGGGCAAGCAAAATGGGGCAAGCAAAATGAACCACCACCAACCACACCAAAGACCGGTCTTCATCCAAAGAAGGTGATGTTGTGTATATGGTGGGATTGGAAGGGAGTCCTCTATTATGAGCTCCTTTCGGAAAACCAAACAATTAATTCCAACAAGTACTGCTCCCAATTAGACCAACTGAAAGCAGCACTCAATGAAAAGCATCCAGAATTAGTCAACAGAAAACACATAATCTTCTACCAGGATAACGCAAGACCGCATGTTTCTTTGATGACCAGGCAAAAACTGTTACAGCTTGGCTGGGAAGTTCAGATTCATCCGCCATATTCACCAGGCATTGCACCTTCAGATTTCCGTTTATTTCAGTCTTTACAAAATTCTCTAAATGGAACAAATTTCAATTCCCTGGAAGACTGTAAAAGGTACCTGGAACAGTTCTTAGCTCAAAAAGATAAAAAGTTTTGGGAAGATGGAATTATGAAGTTGCCTGAAAAATGGCAGAAGGTAGTGGAACAAAATGGTGAATACATTGTTCAATAAAGTTCTTGGTGAAAATGAAAAATGTGTCTTTTATTTTTACTTAAATACCGAAGGCACTTTTTGGCCAACCCAATATATATTAATTGGGTTGTATATAGAAATACTTCTGGCTGTATCAATAAAAAACATAAAGGGAAGATACATAAACTCACAGGTTAAAATCAGAACATTTCTCCAAATCCAGGAATATAGAATGCACATAACAGTTCCAATTTATATGCTATGTTGCTATTCATAAATCTTATTCTAAAATAGAGGAAAAAAATAAATGGCAAAATATTTTAAATGCTTCAGTGGATCTGATCCACTGGCAAAATGCTTCAGATCCACTGAAGCATTTAAAGCATTTTGCCATATGCCATTATTTTAAATCAATACCTGATCTTTATAATCTGTAGTGTTACTGAGGGATCCAACTTGCCATTTATTTTTTCCCCTATATTTTAAAAGTTCACCAAAAAAACTTAATTTCTAATAGTTTTTAATTATAAAGCATGGTACCATATTAGTTTCACACGAGGCACTTGCTTTATTTTAATCTTATTTATGTGAACTTTAGAAGCTGAATTATTGATTAGAATTCTTCTATTAATAAATTCTATTAAGAAAAAAATGGGAATATGACTAAAAAACTGGCTTGCTTTTCTTACTCAAACTTATGTTCATTGTGTATTTATATTAATTTTAATTTTTAGGAAATTTAACTTAACAATTTAATTCAATCATTACTAGTTTATTAGTGGCCTGTCTCAAGGATCCCATCCTTCTTCTATAATAAGGAAATTAAATTCCTCTAATTTCACAGAAAATTAAATCACGCCATTTAACAAGAGAGAAAAAAATGGTATCAATCATTCTTTTGGATTTTAACACTCTTCCCACTAAGAGCACATTTTAACTAAATTTTAATAACCTTGAGAAGTAAGACACAACTTCAAATATTAGAGTAACTGAAAATCTGTAATAAAATCTGCTATAAAATGGCAGAAATACCTTTGTCCTAAAGAACACTTGAGAAGAGAATTGGTCCAATACAGTTACTAGTTACTGGCTGTAATATAAATTATACTGTGTAATTTATAATTATATCTCATTAAATCACAATTTTAGAGTCAATACTGTCTTTAAAATATAGTTATATATACAAATCTTGAAATATCTTTGGCCTATACTCTTTCAGTAGAAATTAAAAAGAAGCAAAATACAAAAGAACCAAAGGGAAAATAAGAATACTATTCATCTTTCACATAAGTTTAAAATTTCAAAGGGGAGGTTCCAGTCAACCTTCCTTTATTCTTTTTTCTTTTTTTTTCAATTGAGGTATAGTTGATTTACAATGTTGTGTTAGTTTCTAGTGTACAGCAAAGTGATTCAGTTTTATATATATATATATATTCTTTCATATTCTTTTCTTTATGGTTTATTACAGGATATTGAATGTAGTTCCCTGTGCTATACAGTAGGTCCTTGTTGTTTATCTATTTTATATATAGTAGTGTGTTTCTGTTAACCCCAAACTCCTAATTTATCCCTCCACCCCTTTGGTAATCATAAATTTGTTTTCTATGTCTGTGAGTCTGTTTCTATTTTGTAAATAAGATCATTTGTATCATTTTTTTAGATTCCACATATAAGTGATATCATATGATATTTGTCTTTGTCTGATTTACTGCCTTTAGCATGATAATCTCTAGGTCCATTCATGTTGCTGCAAATGGCATTTTTTCATTATTTCATTCTTTTTTATTCCACTGTATATATATATATATATATATATATATACCACATCTTCTTTATCCATTCATCTGTCGATGGACATTTAGGTTGCTTCCATGTCTTGGCTACTGTAAATAGTGGTGCTATGAACATTGGAGTGTACGTATCTTTTCGAATTAGAGTTTTCTCCGAATATATGCCCAGGAGTGGGATTGCTGGATCATATGGCAACTCCATTTTTACTTTTTTAAGAAACCTCCGTACTGCACCAACGTTTCTTTATTCTTGAAATGAATTTAAAAACGCAGTATGTAAAGGGTAGGAAATATATATTAACTCATTCTGGGATCCTCTTGCCCTTTTTTAAAAAATACAGATTTAAGTACGAGAGCTCTCAAGTTTTTCTGATTTACTTTGTTCACACTGGTAACTTTCCTGTAATATTTGGCAATGCTAAGAACCAAGAGTAAACTAAAAATGTCTGTATCCACAAATAAGAGTGCTCAGTAAGGGAGCAATAGGTCACGAGTATTCCATTAGAACACTGAGGTACTCTGATGCCATGTAATTCTATTTAGGACTTTCTATTTTGTTTTATTCAGTCTAAAGAAAGAAGTGAAGCTCAAACACCACTGTTTTCCTATTAATTATAATTTTTAATGCATTGGTTTTCTCTAATGCTCTCAGATTTAAAATATGTATGTAAAACAATGTTAGCTTTTTAAACTATAAAGTAGAAAATGCTGAAAAACTCCAAAATATTCCAGTTTTGTTCTATAGCATAAGATTATATTAATAATATAATTAGGTTATATTAGGTAACATAAACTGCATTTTAATCCATTTAAATGCAAATTTTGGAGTGTTCATTAAAATTTAGAGAAGCTTAAATAGATTTTATGAACATTAAACATCTTAATTCATAAAGAACTTAATAAACTGTAATTCTGGCTTATGTAAAATTAAAATTCAATATTTAAGTCTAATTTATATGTTTATCTTTTTAGAGAATGGCTATAGCATATTTTCATACAGACCTCTTGAAATTTAACGAGAAAGCCAAGACATTCTCATGCTTATAAAGGTATATAAAATGATAGTTCAAGATTTCCTTTTTATGCTATTCCCAAGGGTGGTTTTACTGATTCATAAACCATACGGCTTATGCATACTGAAGGAAACAACTTTAAGAAATTCGGAGTCTTGCCTCTGAAAAATCCTGTCACTCCACCTCTTTTATAAATTTTACAGAAGACACTAATCATATTTAGCTGTGGAACTCCTAGAAAATGAAAGGGAAGGGAAAATTCAAGTTAATTTGATATTTTAACTTTCTTTCAAACACTGACTAAGGTAAAACATATGCTAAAACAGTTAATAAAATACAATTAATTAAATTATTTTACAAGCAGCCCCAAGGGAACATCTATGGTTAATCATATTATGTACATAATCAGGGACTCTAACGGAATGATTTGATGCTCATCTCTATTTAACTTTCTTTCATCTTAGGAACAAATTCTGTGCACTGGTGGTGAAATTTACTTACAATTATCATAGACTTATAATTTTAAAACACTATCCAGACGTATAGAGATACCTTATTCAACATCTCAAGCTCAGAAGCAAACTCAAATGTGTTTCTCATTCAATATTTCTTTTCTCAGGGAATGGCTCCACCACTCATCTAGCTGTTGAAACTGGAAACCTGAAAGGCATCCATGGCATTTCCCTTATCTTACATATCCAGACCTTTGCCCATCAGTGCTATCCTCTAAATATCTCTCAGATACATCCATTTACTTCCATGTCCACTGCCATGCCTCCAGCCTTCAAACTACCATCATTTCTTGCCTAGACTATTCTAACAGCCTTTTACCATATTATCACCTCTGTCATTTTTTTCTCCATACTTTAACCAGAGAGAACTTTTAATTATGCAAATCTGATTATGTTACTGTCCTGCTTCAGTAATTTTCCACTGTGCTTATATACAGTATGTTCTGGCCTCTGTTTCCTCCTCCCACCTAACTTGTACCACTCCCTTGCTTTCTGCACTCCAGCCTTACATCCTACTTTTCAGTTCCTCCAATGTCTTTTTGCTTCTTCCCTCTTCAAGCTAGTTGCACAGGATTTTCCCTTTGATTGAAAGTAACTCCCCCTGCTTTTATCTATTTAACCCCTCCTCAGCCTTCAGTTCACAGTCCAGGCAACACCTCCCAAAGAAAGTTTTCCAGACCTGCCTTTAGATTCCCCCCATTATAGTCTTTAGAGAACTTCACTTTTCTTTTGTAGCTCTTACCAAAGTTTACATATTTGTGTAAATTTGTAATTAATAGCATCTTCCCTACGAGACTATCAATTCCATGAGAGCAGGGAACAATATATTTTTTCCTTACTCAAACCCTATGTGCCTGGCACATTGCACAGTACCTGGCAACATTCTCAAACTCCTTAGCTAGCATTTTTCTCCCTAATCATTATATCATTTTCCCAACATTGGCATAGCTGAATTGAGTTAAAAAAAGCAGTAGAGAAAAATATGTCTTTCTCTATTAGTTTTAATCTAAGCATTTCCTCTCTCCATCCACCCCCCAAAATATAATTCCTTTGAAATCTAGAGAAAGTCCCTTGAACTTTTAGAAAATATTTACTCACCATGGAATTTCTTGGAGAATGTTCTATTACTAGAAGCATTTTGTGTATGTGTGTTTTTTCTTAATAGAAGCTAACAACATTTCTCCCAGTTTCTATAATTTTATAAAGGAATATGGAGAACATGCTTACTTTTTTTCCGTCTGTGGTTTTATACTTTATTTTTTTAAATTGAAGTATAGTTGATTTACAATGTTGTGTTAATTTCTGCTCTACAGCAAACTGATTCAGTTACACATATGTATACATTCTTTTTATATTCTTTTCCATTATGGTTTATCACAGGATATTGAATATAGTTCCATGTGCTATACAGTAGGACCCTGTTGTTTATCTGTTCTATATATGCTAGTTTGCATCTGCCAACCCCAAACTCCCACTCCATCTCGACCCCACCCACTCCTTGACAACCACAAGTCTGTTCTTTATGTCTGTGAGTCTGTTTCTGTTTTGTAGATAAGTTCATTTGTGTCATATTTTAGATTCCACATATAAGTGATATCATGCAGTATTTGTCTTTCTCTTTCTGACTTAGTATGATAATCTCTAGGTCTATCCATGTTGCTGAAAATGGCATTATTTCATTCTTTTTTATGGATGAGTAGTATTCCATTGTATGTATGTACCACAACTTCTTTATCCATTCATCTGTTGATGGACATTTAGGTTGTTTCTATGTCTTGGCTATTGTGAATAATGCTGCATGTTTCTTTTTGAATTATACTTTTGTCCGGATGTATGCCTAGGAGTCAAATTGCTGGATCATATGGCAACTGTACTTTTAGTTTTTTAAGGAACCTCCATAGTTGCTGCACCAACTTACATTCCCACCAGCAGTGTAGGAGGGTTCCCTTTTCTCTAAACCCTCTCCAGAATTTGTTATTTGTAGACTTTTTTAAAAAATGTATTTATTTTTGGCTGCGTTGGGTCTTCGTTGCTGCGCGCAGGCTTTCTCTAGTTGCAGCGAGCGGGGGTTACTCTTGGTTGTGGTGTACTGGCTTCTCATTGCAGTGGCTTCTTTTGTTGCAGAGCACGGGCTCTAGGCACGCGGGCTTCAGTAGTTGTGGCGCACGGGCTTAGTTGCTCCACGGTATGTGGGATCTTCCCGGACCATGGCTTGAACCCGTGTCCCCTGCATTGGCAGGCGGATTCTTAACCACTGCACCATCAGGGAAGCCCCTGTAGGCTTTTTAATGATGGCCATTCTGACCAGTGTGAGGTGGTATCTCACTGTAGTTTTGATTTGCATTTCTCTAATAATTAGCGATGTTGAGCATCTTTTCATGTGCCTGTTACCCATTTGTAGAACATGCTTACTTTTTTTCCCAATGTTAAGCCTATTTTCCCCATTGATTTTCCCCCAACTGATTATTGTAAAAATTGTAAACTACAAAAAGAATAGTGCGATGAACATTTGTATACTTACCACCTAGTTTCAAAATTTGACATTTTGCCATACTTATTTTTTGCCTCTTTTTTCTCTTCTCTGTACATACATATAAATATGTGTGTGTGTATGTGAGTGTATGCCATTTGAAAGTAAGTTACAGACACTATGACACTTCTTCCTTAAATACTGCAACATCTCCTAAAAACAAGGACATTAGTCCATGTAACCACAATACCATGATTATGCCTTAGGAAATTGAAAATAATTCCCTGTATTACCAAATACCTCCTTATTCAAATTTTCCCAATTATCCCCAAAATGTCACTTATAGGTTGTTTTTTTCTCCAAACTAAAATCTAAACAAAATTCACTCATTGTACTTGGTTGTTATGCTTCTTTAGTTTCTTAATCGAAACTAGTACCAGTCCCCCACCACCACCATTTTTTCTATGACAATGACTTTTTGAAGAGCCCAGGCCAATTGTCTTGTAGAATATTTCACATTCTAGATTTGTCTGATTGATTCTTGGTTGTATCATTTAACTTATTCCTCAATCCCCTGTATGTACTTTAGGTCTGAAAGCATACCCAAATGCCAGTAAAACATTTTTTGGCAAGGATACTTCACAGCAGAAGTCATGAACTTCATGTTATATCAGGAGGCATATATGTCAGGTTGTTTTACTGTTACCAATGCCAAGTTTGATCACTTGGTTAAGGTGATGACTACCCATTCTTTCCATTGTAAAGGTGTGTTTTCCTTTTTGCAATTAGCAAGAAATCTAATGGATGATACTTAGGCATTATGTGAATATACTATTCCCCAATACCATTTAACTTAATAGTTTTAACATTCCTTGATGATCCTATGATTCATATATTGATTCTGAAATATCATTACTCTGTATACTAAAAAGAAAAATAGTTGATTACAGGTTTGAGGGCAGGGAAAGTATCAATACAAGCGACCAGGGAATGTAATTTTCCAAAAAACACAGAAGAGCCCAGAAATGAATGTGGACGTGTCCAAAAAACAAAGATGGATTTTCAGTTCCAATTGTAACAGAGTAGTTTGTGTCCACTAACCCTCCAAATAAAAATTACTATTAAAAGATGAACCAAATATATAAAATCATTGTTTGAGAGCAATCAATGCAAGCAAGACAAGATCACTGAGAGAAGGAAAGTATGCAAGTAAGCATTACATTCACTCTGGTGTTTTCCCTTAGGCCATTTGGCCATTTTCAGCATTAGAGAACAGCATTCAAGCAAAAACAGCAATGTTACTGAACTGAGGACAGAAGTGCCAGATACTTGAGGAGCAAAATCATGAAACAGAGTTAGTACTAGTGAAGTGAGTCCAAAAATCTCTGTGCAACTTTCCCTTGGAGCATTGCCAACTCTAAAGCGCAAAATAAAGCCAGCAGAAAAGAGCATTTGGAAGGCTAGAGGTGTAGGAAAAGATTTTAGCAGTAACACAGTGCTAGATAACAGAGGTTGGATTTCAAGCCCAACAAGGTGGGGGGCTGTGGTAACCACTGTCTAGGGGTAAGGACCATACTCTGAGAGTTCCTTGGAGAAAAGGCAAAGCTGAAATAGGTCATTCCTGACCAAGTCTAAACAGGTTTTAGATGATCCACCTATACTGTAGCTACCTACCAGAAGAAAGCTTAACCCTGTTAGGAGAAAACTATCATCCAGAGTCTACGATTTTTCATACAAAATGCCCATCATTCAATTCAAAAAATGAAACATGATATTTTGGAGAAAAAGATCAAATAACTGAAAACCCAGAAAGAAAAACAGATGCTAAAAAATATTCATATGTGAAATTTAAAATAATTGTGATTAATATGTTTAAGAAATTAGAAAAAAAGATGGAGACATTCACAAGAAACCTGGAATCTTTTTTTTTTTTTTTTTTTTGCGGTACACGGGCCTCTCACTGTGGTGGCCTCTCCTGTTGCGGATCACAGGCTCCAGACACGCAGGGTCAGCGGCCATGGCTCACGGGCCCAGCTGCTCTGCGGCATGTGGGATCTTCCCAGACCGGGGCACGAACCCGCGTCCCCTGCATCGGCAGGCGGACTCTCAACTACTGCGCCATGAGGGAAGCCCTGGAATCTATTTTTTTAAGAATAAAAAATGGAAAGTCTAAAATTGAAAACAAATACTAAAGATTTCAATGTATGAATTTAATAGCAGATTAGACACAGCAAAACATAGGGTTAGTGAACTCTATAGGATAGGTTCAGTAACAGAAAAAAATGCAGATTGAAGCACAGAGAGGGGGAAATAAAGAACAGAAAATACAGAAAAGAACATAATAGATATATGGGACATGGGGAACAAAATCTAACATACATGTAATTGGAATGTCAGAAAAAGAGAGACAATGGGATAGAGCAATATTTGAAGCAATTTTGGCTCAGAATTTTCCCAAAACTGACAAAAGCCATCAAAATACATATTTTAAAACCAGCGGGAGGATAAATATAAAGCAAATGACATTTTAGGCACATAATAGTCAAACTGTTGAAAACCAGAGGCAGAGAAAAATCTTAAAAAGCATCTAGAGGAAAAAAGAGAAAGAAAATACATTATCTTAAAATAGCAACAATAAAACTGATGGCTAACTTTTCAACAAAAATTACAGAACTCATAAGACATTGGAATAATATTCTTTTAATGTGCCATAAAAAGAAACAAAACCAAAGCTGAAAGAATCTGTTGCTAGCAGACTTCCACTAAAAGACCTTCTAAAGGAAGTTCTTTAAGTAGAAGAATAATAATTCCCAGTGAAAGAAAGGTAATTCAGGAAAAAAACCAAACAAATGAAAAGAGAATAAAATATATATTAATGCTGATTTTGAAAACAGTAATGTCTTAGGGGTTTAAAACATATACTCAAGTAAAATATATGACAACAGTAGCACAATAAATGAAGTAAAACTGTTACATTACAAATTGGTAAAAATACTAATTTAAGGTACGCTGTAATTAACAGAGGATTCATATTGTAATCTTCAGGGTAACCATTAAAAGAAAAATAAAAGAATATATAACTAACAAGCTTATAGAGGAGAAATAATGAACATATCTGATTAAATCAAAAGGAGGCCAAAAAAGAGAAAGGAAAATGAACAAATGGAATCAATAGAAAATATGTAGCTATATAATATGTGGTCTCCACTTACATGCAACAGTGCCTTGAGATACAAATGTAGTAAACGCTAATTAAAAGACAAAATAATCGCACTGAATTTTTTAAAAGATCTAACTATATGCTTCTCAGAATGGATATACTATATATAAGGATACAGAAAGGCTGAAGGTAAAAAGATGTTTTAAAAAGATGTTTATACCAAGTAAACATTAACCAAAAGAAAGCTATTGTAACTACATGAGTATCGGACAAAGTAGACTTTTTTTTTTTTGCGGTACGCGGGCCTCTCACTGTTGTGGCCTCTCCCGTTGCGGAGCACAGGCTCCGGACGCGCAGGCTCAGCGGCCATGGCTCACGGGCCCAGCCGCTCCGCGGCATGTGGGACCTTCCCAGACCGGGGCACGAACCCGTGCCCCCTGCATCAGCAGGCAGGCTCTCAACCACTGCGCCACCAGGGAAGCCCAAAGTAGACTTTTTAAGGCAAAAACATTACTAGCAAAAAAGGGGGACATTTCATAATAAGAAAAGGGTCAATCCTAAATTTTAATACACATAATAATACAGCTTCAGAGTATATAAAGCCAAAGTTGACCAAGTTAAAGGAGGGATAGAGAAATCCACAATCATGGTTAGAAATTTAAACACACCTCTGTCAGTAACCAATAGAAAAAGCAGACCAAAAATATCAGCAAGAATATACAACATTTGAAAAACATTTAACTAACTGACCTTTCATAGTACATATATAGAACACTAAATACGACTTCAAAATCCACTTACTTTTCCAGTGTACCATGAACATTTACCAAGAGAGACCATATCTGGACGGTAAAGCAAGTCTCAATAAATTTCAAAGCATAGAAATCATGCAGAGTATATTCTGTCTGCAGTGTAGTTAAACTAAAAGTTCAGTGTTAGAAAGATCATTGGAAAATCCCCAAATGTTTGTAAATTAAGCAATGTACAGTGAGTACATTGTATATAATCAATGGGTATATTCTAAATAATCAATGGGTCAAAAAAGAAATCACAATGGAAATTTGGATGATATTTTGAAATGAATAATAATGAAAACATTGTATATCAATTTATAGTGTATAAGTAAAGCAATACTTACAGAGATATTCAGAACCTAGAATTCATATGTTAGAGAAGGAAGATTTAAAGTCAGTTATCTTAGCCAGGGGTCAGCAAACTTCTTCTGTAATGGGCCAGTTAGTAAATATTTTAGGCTTTGGGGGCCTCTTGCAGCTACTCAACTCTGCCATTGTAACATGAAAGTAGTCATAGACGATACATAAAAAAATAGAGGTGACTGTGTTCCAATTAAATTTTATTTACATAAATGGGTGGAGAGTCAGATTTGGCCTCCAGGCCTAGTTTGCCAACCTCTGATCTAAACCTCTAACTCAAGAAACTAAAAGAAAAAAAGAAGGAGGATGAAAATAATACAGAGAAGAACAGAAGCCAGTGAAATAAAAAAACAAATGGACAATAGAGAAAAATCAATAAAGTCAAAAGATAATAAAATCAATAAACCCCAAAAAATCTGATTCAGAGAAAGAAAGGAAAAATAACAAATTGCTTATGTCCGAAATGTAAAGGGAGACATCACTTTAAGACCTACTGTCATTATTAAGGGTTTAATAAAAGGACATTATTAATGACCTTATGCTAATAAATTTAAGCATTTAGATGAAATAGACAAATTCTTTGAAAAACACAGTATCTCAAAACTGGCAAAAGAAGAAATAGGAAGCCTGAATAATCAATATCTTTTAAAGAACTCAAGTCTGTAATTAAAATACAGAAAAAAAACTTCCATCAAAAATATCCAGACAAAACTGGCTTCACTGATGAATTCTTCCAACTATTTAAGGAAAAAAATAATTCTAATTGTATAAAAATTCTTCCAAAGAATAACATTTGGAAGAAGGAACATTTCCTATGTTTATGGGGCCAATGTATCCATAATACCAAAATCTGATGAGAACACTACAAGGAAGGAAATTTACAACCAAAACTTCTCATGAATATAGATATAAAAATCCTAACCAAAATATTATCAATCAAATTAAACATTATACAAAATGGTAATGCAACATGACCAAGTGAAGTTTTTTCCATGATTTCAAGGTTAACATTTGAAAATCATTGTCATTTACAGAAGAAAGGAGAGAAATCATGGTACTATTTTGATAGATGCAGAAAAAGCAATTGATAAAATTCAGTACCTATTCATAATTTAAAAAATACTTTCAGCAAACTAGGAATAGAAGGGAACTTTCTTAATCTCACAAAGGGTATATTCCAAAAACCTACAGCAAACATCATACTCAATAGTAAGATATTGAACAATTTTCCTCTGAGTAGGAATTAGATAGAGATGTTCACTCTTAGCATTACCATTATAGCATTGTATTGGAGGTCTCAACCAGTGCCATGAGGCAAGAAAAAGACTTGAAAAGTATAAAAGCTGGAACATAAGAAACCAAATTATTGTATTCACAGAAGGCATGACTGTGTACATATAAAATCCAAAATGAAAAGAAAACTTGACAGATAAACTATTACAATTAATACATATATTTAGCAAGGTTGCTGGATACTAGATTAACGTTCTAGAACCAACTGTATTTCTAAAAAGCTGGCAAAAGCAAACACTTAGAAAATAAATATTGTATAAAATTCCATTTGTTATCACACCAAAAAAACAAATGCTTAGTAATACGCCTAACAAAAGATACACATCACCTCTACACTGAAAAATACAAAATATTACTATGAGAAATGATATAAGACCTAAATAAATAAGTGAAGGGATATACCATGTTCATGGACTTCTAAGATGTAAATTATTCCTAAATTGATCTAAAGATTCAAAATAATCTCAGTCAAAATCTTAGCAGGACTTTTTGGTGTGACAATTAACAGGATGGTTTTAAAATTTATGTAAAAATGCAAAAAGCCCAAAATTTCCAAGATAATCTTGAAGAGCAACAACATCAAAGGACTTAAAATACAAGATATGAAGACTTCTTACAAAGCTACAATAATTAAGACAGTATATTATTAATATAAGTAGTCCAACGGAACAGAGTAGAGAATTCAGAAACAGGACCATACAACTAGAGTAACCTGATTTACCACAATGCTATGAAGAAAGAATGATCCTTTCAATAAATTGTGCTGAACTGATATCTATATGAGAAAAAAATTAATTTCTACCTTCACCACTATAAATACACACAAAATATCCTAAGTGGGTTGCAGACCTAAATATGAAAAGATAAGAGGATAAATTTTCTAGAAGGAAACAGAAGAATTTTGTGATCTTGGGTTAGGCAAAGTTTTTTAAACAGAACACCAAAAGAAAAGATTAGTAATTTGGACTTCAATAAAGTTAAGAACATCAGCTCATCAAAAGATACCATTAAAAGACTGAAAATACAAGCCACAAACTTGAAAATGTTTGCAATATACAAATTTGACAAACAACTTGTATCCAGAATATATTAAGAACTCCTTCAAATCAGAAAAAAAAAAGCAATCTATTTTTTGATGGGCAAAAACACTTTATAGAAGAGGATATCCAAATGGTAAATAACCATATAAAAAGATGTTCAACATCACTAGACACTGAGAAACGCAAATTAAAGTCACAGTGAGATTTTATTACACATCATCAGAATATCTAAATTAAAAGACTGACAATAACAAGTGCTAACAAAGATGTAGAGCAGCTGGGACTTATAGATTGCCTTTATAATGCAAGTTGAAATAAGCATTTTGGAAAACAAATTTGATGATATCTACTAAAGCTGAATATGCATTTATTCTATAATCAAAAAAGGTGTTTATGTTTTTCAAAAGACAAGTACATGAATATTCATAGCAGATTTATTCATAATAGCACAAAACTGGAAACAACCCAGATGGCCATCAGTAGTACAATGGATAAAGTGTGGTATTCACATAATGAAATATTATACAGCAAAGAAAAAGACTACATGTAACAATGACTCTCCAAGATAGTACATGGTTTTCAAGAACAGGCAAACTAATAAATGGTGATAAATTCAGAATAATTATTACCTTGGGGTGGGATGTTTATTAGCTGGGAAAAGCATAATGGAGCCTTCTGGAGTGTTGAAAATGTACTATGTCTTAATCTAGTTGGAAGTTTCATGTGTGTATATATTTGTAAAAATTCCCACAATCAACTACTGTGAATTGAAAGATGGAATCTTCCTTTTCTGAATTCAATAGATAAATTTTTCTAATAATCAGCCGATATTTTATTGACTTCTTTTTAAATGAAATTGAATCACTGTATACCATCTTGTAAAAATCCTTTACAATTCATTTAGACGATTATCTAAGTTTTGAATCCTTCACTATCACAACCTTGGGAACTCTAGTTCAAGAATAGACTGGACACCTCCAGTGTGGAGACATTAATTCTACCACCCAAAGCAGAATATGCCATCTTCATGTGGCTATGAAGTTCAGATTTGATCTTTAAAACTCAATTTTAAAATAAATAGCACTATTAAAACTCATGAGAAGGATTTCCTAATTTTGTCTTTTTAAAAGAGCCAACACTGAATGATGGTAATGAGGAGGATTCTAAGACATTCTTCAGAGCAGAAAGTAACAAGTCCTGAATCACATGCAGCTTTGTAACTATCATCCGTCTCACAAAAACTCACCTTGAACCTCCATGTGAGTCCTCACTAGGTTCGGGGGTAGCTGACAAACTGGCCACAAAAGTTAGGCAAGGCACAACATCCCATCAAAATCACCAACCCAGGGTCCTCTGCATGAGTGTTTAGCCAATGAGTCTTCAAAAGCTGACAGAGAACAAAGTAATAATACACTTTAACAGCTGTTAAAGAAGAACCAAAATAATAAAATGTTAATATCTTTTCTCACCATAGGCATGCACTCCTTTCTATCTTCCGTGTTGTATTATAACGAAGTATATCAAATGCAGAATGCAGTAATCCAGTACAGAGTAGCAAGAGCCATAGGATATACATTTTTGGACCACTAATTTTTCATGTAATTTAATGCACAGTTAATAAAGCCCTCAATATTTCAAAGACTCAAATTATCCAAATGTTATCTCTTTTCCTAGGTACCATCCTAGCCATTAGAATTATCCAGAGGTGTTTTCTATGTACAAAAAACCAGAGATCAGGGCTTCCCTGGTGGTGCAGTGGTTGGGAGTCCGCCTGCCGATGCGGGGGACGTGGGTTCGTGCCCTGGTCCGGGAGGATCCCGCATGCCGCAGAGCGGCTGGGCCTGTGAGCCGTGGCCGCAGGGCCTGCGCGTCCGGAGTCTGTGCTCCGCGACAGCAGAGACCACAATGGTGAGAGGCCCGCGTACCGCAAAAAAAAAAAAAAAAAAAAAACCCAGAGATCAGAGAACCTTAATGATGGAAACTGGCTCTGGACTTTAGAGCCCTGATTGCCTAATCTTTAAGGAAGCTTATTATGTCAAATTGCATTTCTTCTAACAGCAATATTTTTGTTTCATCACTTCTTCACACTCTTAAATATTCTTGAAGACACCAAAAAGTTCTTGTTTATGTGGGTTATAAATATCTATCAATATTTTCTATACTATTAGACATTAAAATAGAAAAATTTTAAAAACAAGAATACGTTCTTATTAACCAGCAGAGCAATGATGTCATCACAAATCTGAAAAACTCTTTCGTCAAAAGAGAATGCGAGTGACAAAGGTAAATAACATCTTCATATTATGAAAATTATTTAGACTTCAAGGACCCTCAGAAAGGGTCTCAGGAACCCACCCCCAGAGTCTCCAGATCATGCTTTAGATGAATGATTAAATGGTTTTTAAATATCAAAATAATCATTTTAATCTAAATATACTAGACAATGCTACTGACTACTTGGGCTGAATTGTGTCCCACCACCACCAAAATTCTTTTGCTAAAGCCCTAACCCCCAGGACTTGAGAATGTAACCATATTTGGATAAGGTCTCTAAAGAGGTAATTAAGTTAACTTAATGAAGTATTCAGACTGGACCCTATTCCAATAAGTCTGGTGTTCTTGTAAGTAAAAGAAGTTTGGATACAGTTGTGCCTGTGCACAGAGGAAACCATGTGAGGGCAGAGGGAGAAGGTGGCCATCTGCAAGCCAAGGAGAGAGGTCTCAGAGAAACCTAACTGCCGACACCCTGATCTTGGACTTCTAGCCTCCAGAACTGCAAGAAAATAACTTCTCTTGTTTAAACCACCTAGTCTGTGTTATTTTGTCATGGCAACACTAACAAACTAGTGCACTGCTTTTAAGGCCTTTCCTCATTTAATGATTCCCAAACTTGACTAATTATCAGGTTTACTTAGGATTTAAAAAAAATTTTTTTATTGAAGTATAGTTGATTTACAATGTTGTGTTAATTTCTGCTGTACAGCAAAGTGACTCAGTTATACACATATATACATTCTTTTTTATATCCTTTTCCATTATGGTTTATCCCAGGATATTGAATATAGTTTCCAGTGCTATACAGTAGGACCTTGTTGTTTATCCATTCTATATCTAATAGTTTGCATCTACTAACCCCAAACTCCCAGTCCAACTCTCCCCCATCTTCCCCCCAACTTGGCAACCACAGTCTGTTCTCTATGTCTGTGAGTCTGTTTCTGTTTCATAGATAGGTTCATTTGTGCCATATTTTAGATTCCACATATAAGTGATATCATATGGTATTTGTCTTTCTCTTTCTGGCTTACTTCACTTAGTATGATACTCTCTAGTTGCATCCATGTTGCTACAAATGGCAGCAAATCATTCTTTTTTATGGCTGAGTAGTATTCCATTGTATATATGTACCACGTTTTCTTTATCTACTCATCTGTTGATGGACATTGAGCTTGTTTGCATGTCTTGGCTATTGTAAATAGTGCTGCTATGAACATAGGGGTGTATGTATATTTTTAGTTATAATTTTGTCCAGATATATGCCCAGGAGTGGGATTGCTAGATCATATGGTGATTCTATTTTTAGTTTTCTGAGGAACCTCCCTACTGTTCTCCATAGTGGCTGCACCAGCTTACATTCCCACCAACAGTGTACGTGGATTCCCTTTTTTCATACACTTTCCTGCATTTATTATTTGTAGACTTTTTAATGATGGCCATTCTGACTGGTGTGAGATGATACCTCATCATTTTGATTTGCATTTCTCTAATAATTAGTGATATTGAGCATCTTTTCATGTGCCTATTGGCCATCTGTATGTCTTCTTTGGAGAAATGTCTATTTAGGTCTTCTACTCATTTTTTGATTGGATTGTTTGTTTTTTTTGTTGTTCAGTTGTATGAGCTGTTTGTATATTTTGGAAATTAAGCACTTGTCAGTCGCATTATTTGCAAATACTTTCTCCCATTCTGTAAGTTGTCTTTTCGTTTTGTTTATGGTTTCCTTTGCTGTGCAAAACTTATAACTTTGATTAGGTCCCATTTGTTTATTTTTGCTTTTATTTCTATTGCCTTGGGAGACTGACCTAAGAAAACATTGGTACAATTTATGTCAGAGAATGTTTTGCCTATAATCTCTTCTAGGAGTTTTATGGTGTCATATCTTATGCTTAATTCTTTAAGCCATTCTGAGTTTATTTTTGTGCAGGTGTGTTCTAACTTCACTGATTTGCATACAGCTGTCCAACTTTCCCAGCACCACTTGCTGAAGAGACTGTCTTTTTCCCATTTTATATGCTTGTCTCCTTTGTTGAAAATTAATTGACTGTAGTTGTATGGGTTTATTTCTGGGCTTTCTATTCTGTTCCATTAATCCGTGTGTCTGTTTTTGTGCCAACACCACATTGTTTTGATTACTGCAGCTTTGTAGTGTTGTCTGGGACGGTTATCCTCCTGCTTTTTTCTTTATTCTAAGGATTGCTTTGGCAATTCTGGGTCTCTTATGGCTCCATATAATATTTAGGATTATTTGTTCTAGTTCTGAGAAAAATGTCATGGGTAATTTGATAGGAATCACATGAAATCTGTAGATTGCTGTGGATAGTACTGCCATTTTAACAACATTAATTCTTCCAGTTGAAGAGCATGGGATATCGTTCCATTTCTTTGAATTATCTTTAATTTCCTTTATTAATGTTTTATAATTCTCAGCATATATTCACTTAAGATTTTTACTTAATTTTTCAACTGCAGATCAAGGGTCAGAAAGCAAATTACAGTAGGTTAAGGAGAAAATAAACAATGAGGAAATAAAGTATAGATGAGACTTCACATCCTTTGGGAGTAAAAGAATGAGAAATTGATAGCAGTCACTAGTGAAGGAGGAAGAGTTAGAGAGAAAATTTGTATATTTTTGGTTTAGGTGTTTGTTCTATCTTGAAAAAGAGACTTGAAAGTGATTCCAATGTCCAAGGGGAGTACTGATAGAGCAAGGACCTGGATCAAGAGCCAAGGTAGAACACTCAGCCTCAGTAAGAAAGAAAGACACTATCTCTGGGACATAAATGATAATAATGATGATATCTCACACTTATATAGCACTTTCCATATGCTGGGGCAGATCTAACTATTTCACATATATTAATTTAATACTCATAAAAACCCCATGAGGTAAGTCCTACTATTATCTTACAATTCCGATGTTTATTTTTTCTCCCTTCATCATGTTAGTATGACAGAACCAACCTTCCTAAAGCCAACTCGGCCTACTCCATGTCTGCTGCCATGCAGCTAAACACGGCTGAAGAGAACACACCCATACTGATTGGTCTCATTTTAAATTCATGATCATAAAATCTTAAATGGGCCTTTAATTATCCCCTAGAATACCATATGTCCCTTGACCATTTACTCTCCCAACATACCAAAGACCATTTTTTCGTGCTTTTTCCACTGTCCTAAAACTTCTAACACTAGATGATCCTAAAATTCATAAGGAAACGCAAGGGACTCAGGATAGGCAAAACAATGCTGAGGGAAAAAAAGAAAAAAGCCAGAGGAGTCACATTTTCTAATTTCAAGCTTATTACAGAACCACAACAATCAAGACAGTTGTGGTACTGGCATAAGGATAGACATACTGATCAATGAAATAGAATTTGAGAGTCCAGAAATAAACTCTTAATATGTATGGTTAATTTCAACAATGGTGCCAAGACCATCCAGTGGAGAAAATAGTCTTTTCAACAAATGGTATTGATACAACTGGATATCCACACGCAAAAGAATGAAGTTAAACCCCTGCCTAACACCATATTCAAAAATTAATTCAAAATGCATAATAGACCTATAATAAGAGCTAAAACTATAAAACCCTTAGTAGAGAGCATAGATGTAAACCTTCTATGTTCTTGGATTAGGCAGTGGTTTCTTATATATGACACCAAATACAATAGTAACAAAAGAAAAAATAAATAAATTGGACTTCCTCAAAATTTAAAATTTGTGTAAAAGACAACCCATGAAATGGGAGAAAATATTTGCAAATCAAATATCTAAGGGATTTGTATCTATTATATGCAAAGAACTCCTACAAACCGACAATAAAAAGGCAAATAAACCAATTAATAGTAAACAATAGTACCATTTTCTATCTGCAAGGATGACAAGATCAAGAAGACAGGTGCTAACAAGTTTTGGCAAGGATGTGGAGCACTCAGAACCCTCATTCCCTGCTGGTGGAAATAAAATGGTGTAGCCACTTTGGAAGACAGTTTGGCAGTTCTTCAAGAGGTTAAACATACAGTTATCTAATGACCCAGCAATTTCCACTCCTAGATATATACCCAAGAGAATGGAAACATATGTCCACACAAAAACTTATACTCTATATGTATAGTTGATTCACTTTGTTATAAAGCAGAAACTAACACACCATTGTAAAGCAATTATACTCCAATAAAGATGTTTTTAAAGAAAACTTATACTCAGTTTCATAGTAGCATTATTCATCATAGTCAAAAGATGGAAATAGCCCAATTGTCCATTAACTGGTGAATGGGCAAACAAAAGATTGTATATCCATGTAATGGAACAATATTCAGAAAAAAAAAGAATGAAATACTGATACATGCTACAAGATGGATGAAACTTGAAACAATTTTGCTAAGTGAAAAGAAGCCAGTCATAAAAGACCACATACTGTATAATTACATTTATATGAAATGTCCTGACTAGACAAATCTATAGAGACAGAAAGTAAATTAGTGGTTTCCAGGAAGTGGAGGAGTTGGGAATGGGGAGTGACTGCTAATGAGTACAGGGTTTGTTTTTGGAGTGGTGAAAATGTTCCTGAATTAGATAGTAGAGGTGGTTGTACAGCCCTGTGAATATACTGAACTGTACACTTTAAAATGGTAAATTATATGGTGTATGAATTACATCGTAATAAAAATTTTTATGATAAAAATAATCTTGTCAGATATGGCATTCCTCTGCTCAGAGCCCTCCAAGAGTTTCCCATTAAAGCAAAATTAAGCAAAAATTAAAGTCCCTTCTATGATCTGCAAGGCCCTATAAAACTGGCCCACCACTGACTCTCTGACCTCATCTCCTACTAATCTCTTCTGGCTCACCCTGCTCCAGCTGCACAGGCATGCATCTACCCTAAATGTTCTCCCTGTAGCTGTATGTGTGGCTCAAGCTCTCACTTCCTCTTGTCTTTACTCAAAAGGTATCTTTTCAGGAAGGCCTTCCAGTCCCTAACGCTATCTACTATCCTTCCCTGCTTTGTTTTTCTCCACAACCCTATCATTAACACTTCAATTGCTTATTGTCTATCTCCCAGTGAAAGAACATTGAGCTCCCTAAAGATAGGACTTTCTGTCTCTTTTGTTTGGTGCACCAAGAACAGAGCCTGGTACATGCAACTCAATAATTATTTATTGAATGAGTAAATCCCCATTTTTAAGGTGAGAGGATTCAGGTACAGAGAGGTAAAACAAATTATGAAGCCATAGTTTGTACTCAAGCAGTCTGAGTCCATGATCCTAACTGCCATTCTAACCATTGACAAGAATTAAGAAGTCTTGAGGGGTGGAAGGTGCTCAGGATTACCAAAAAGGAAGGGAGTTGGACAAGGAATGTCATGCTTGATGGTCTGTCAGAATCAGCTGCAGAGAATGACCAAAGTAAAACTGGACACTCCTAACACAGAAAATAGGTCATTATTATTTTGCACTCACCCCATCCCCCCAAAAACTTATATTCTTCCCTTCCTTTTTTCTGAATCAAGTGACTATAATTGATTTGGAGTAGATCATTATTATAACCAGGGATTATTCACAAGAAACCTCAGAACAAAAGTAACATGAGTCAAATCAGACTTCTGACACTAGGGAAAAAATGGGAAGCAAAAGAATATCATTCAGTCTTCTTGGTGGTCTGAAGATGAGGAAAGAGGTTTTAAAAACAGATCTCCAAGTTACTGATATACCAGCTATAATGAAACCCAGCAACAGATGGAGTCACCAAGGGAGAGTGAGTGGGCTTATACAGGGAGAGAAGAGGGAAGGTCAAGGTCAATATTTATAGGAAATGAGCTTGCAATCCTGAGGAAGAGAAGCCAGCAAAACAGACTGTTTTAAAAAAAAAAAGTGTTTTCTATTCACTCAGTTTTAAATATATCTTTTATTTAAAATTGTTTCAGTTGTATTATATTTTCAGATCTAATAAATTTGTTGTAAGCCCATCATGGAAACAAACTCACCTCATAGAGAGTGGTATCTATGCCTGCATACAGTATGACAGAAGACTAGGAATATAGCCTTTGTAAAGGCCAACATTACCTTTTCAAGCTTCCAGATCTTCCTGGCACAATCCAATAACCCAGAATATGTCCAGTTTTACTTACAGCCAAATTAGTTTTTAAAACCTGAATATGAAAGAATGTTATTGATCAGTTATCCAACCCAGGGCAGTTACATAAATTGTGAGCTACAGAACTCATCCATTGTTATAGAATTAAAAGGAGAAAACAATCTTAGGTCAAACTGATTTTTCAATGACAGTACACCTACTGTCATTTTCCTACTGTTCCCTGGAATATTTTACTTTTGCATACTAGTATGTTACAAATACAGTGCTTAAATGCTTTTACCAAATTTCTGAATTTAACTTTGCAGGAAGAGAGAGTATCTGAATCCAGCTCTGTCTTCTTTTTGTCCAAATTACATAATAGTGTAGCCACAGCTATTGTACTATGACTCAGATAAGGAACCCAAAAGAGAATTGATCCAACCACTATTGGAAAACAAGTTGGAGGTTCCTCAGCAAATTAAAAATAGATCTGTCCTATGACCCAGCACTTCCACTTCTGGGTATAATACCCAAAGGAAATGAAAAGAGGATTTCAAAGAGATATATGCACTTCTATGTTTATTGTAGCACTATTAACAATAGCCAAGATATGGAAACAAGCTAAATGCTCATCAACAGATGAATAGACAAAGAAGATGTGGTGTATATATATATATACATATATATATATATATATATATACACACAATGGAATGTTATTCAGCCATGAGAAAGGAGGACATCTTGCCATTTGCAGTAACATGGATGGACTTAGAGCACAGTGTGCTAAGTAAAATAACTCATACAGAGAAAGACAAGTACAATATGGCATCACTTATATGTTGAATCTAAAAAAGCCAAAACTTGCAAAAACAGAGAGTAAAATGGTGGTTATCAGGGG
>NW_020172984.1:2218431-2246484 GCF_003031525.2 Neophocaena asiaeorientalis asiaeorientalis | reverse complement strand
ATCTCAAATAATAAATAAGCTCTAGAGATCTAATATACAGTATAGTGAATACAGACAGCATTCTTATACTATAATCAACCATCTTGCTAAGAGACTAGAACTTATTTATTCCAACCACTTAAAAGAAAGGATAATTATGAATGTGATTGAAGTACTAAATATTGCTATAATATATAAATGCCTCAAATTAACATATTGTACACCTTAAATTTACACAATATTATGTCAAATATATTCAAAAAAGAACCTAAAAGAAAAATGAAACTCCACCCCCAACTTAAGTATCCTAATAAACTGATACTAGGATTTCACAAACATCAGCACACTATCATGACAGCAAGAGACAGAGACTGGTCAGAGTGGCACTCCTTTATTCCTTATCAAATCCAGGTCTCTGTCATATATATATATATATATATATATATGACAGAGCCCTGCATTTGATAAGGAATAAAGGAGTGCCACTCTGACCAGTCTCTGTCTCTTGCTGTCATGATTTCCAACCCATGTAGAGAATCAAGAGTATTGTGTAGCCTTCCCTTCCCTGTCCCTCGGAAAAAAAGAAGATTTCCCTAATTTTTGCCCTCCCTAGAACACTAGGACTAGATCATTAGGTTATGTTTAATTATTTGTTTACATATCTGTCTCCATCAGTAACTCCAAAATGCATATGGATGAGAATGGTATATTATTTGGTTGTTGTACCCTCAAGGTGAGTTGAGTGCCTGGGAGCTTTATTGAATAAATGAGTCCAGGAGATTACAGGCAATGAATAATTTGCCAATGAGAATATCAATAAGTATTGAAATCCTTCTGAAATCTTTCTTCTTAAAAGCATCAAATATTATTCACATTACTCAAAAACATGCGTATGAACTACGCAACACTCCTGCGTTAGGGTTTTCAGATGCTCTGATGACACTGTGCATGTTTGAGCACAAGTACCCACTATGCCTCTGGCCAACAGGTATTTCCATAGATGGCCAGATTTTCTCTTTTCATCAATTAAATTATGAAAAGTCCATCTATCTCCCATATCAATTCCCTATTAAAACAAAACAAACTTTAAAATAAGTAACATTATAATTAGATGACCTCAGATGAAAGTGTTATCTCCTTATAAGATCTAAATAATGTTTTATATATCTCAGCTCCACAGCAAATTAATATCAGCCTCTCCCAGAATTTTGTACTTTACCAACTACTGTAATTTTAAATCACTCATTTTGTACTTTATCAACTAGCGTAATTTTAAATAACTCATGAATTAGCTTGAAATACTGTCAACTATAAATTAATAATAACTATTTGTATCATGTTTAGGATAATCTTTACATTTCCCATTTTAAAACCTCTATACAATTTTCAGTATAAAATTATTTGTCTGAGATTGAATACAAAAAGAACAACCTGCCGAGTTCTAAGAAATATTTTTAGCCATAATGAAATACAGGCTACATAAACTACTAGAGAGAGAATAGTTATTTAACTGGCAATGATGTAAAAGTATAATATCTTCAGTGTTCAAGATCTAGTGGATCCCCATGTTATCTCTAGTCAGACTCTTTACCTCTAACAAAACAAATATAAAATATCAATATATGGCATACCTTTAAAAGCAATTCCCTTTTACATCTTTACCTACAGTGGAATTGAACAAAACCTGGGCCTTCCCACGTAGTGCTCAGAGCAGGTAATAAACTCTGCAGTATATATATCACAAGTAGGAGGCTTTCGAGAGTCTAGAAGTTTGATCACATATGTCATGATTAAAGACCTTGGATCAGGAGTCAGGTGGGATTCAAATCCTGACTTCCCTAGCTCCTAATTGAATGAACTCTCTGGGACTTAGTTTCCTCAGATGCAAAGGGGAGCAATACTAATACCTAGCCGGATAGGCTTGTTAAGATTTAAAAACTTAGAGCATAAAAAACACTCAGCATAATGCTTGGTACCAAAAAGTTCTCAGTGAATGTTAGCTACTGATATTACTAATTGTAAAACATAGATTGCTTGATAGCAGTTTGGCCTCCATGTGCTTGGCTGTGCTTAGTCATGAGCAATAATGTAACTATGTAATAGCTCAATATCTGTTTAAGAAATAAAAATTAACATTTACAGAGCTAAGCCAGCACTGCATCGAACAGTTATATGTGTCATCTTTAATTTTCATAATAACTCTAAGAAAAGTAAGTATTATTATCCCAGTTTTACAGTTAAGAAAACTGAAGCCCAGAGAGATTAAATAATTTACCCCAACTCACCCAGATAGTAAATGGCAGAGCTGGGATTTGAACCAGAGCCAGCACTCTGTTTCCACTCTGCAGAACTGGCTGCTTTCCACCTCTGGGCTGTACAGTTACAGTGTCAAGCATATTTGTTTCCTGTGAAATTACTATAAGCCAAACAGTGGACCTGCCCCTGGAACAAATGAAGTGCCGTTTGTTAGCACTATATCCAAAAAGGAAGTTCATTGAGTTCATTTTAAATTACTTTATTAGGTTATCACAAACACTGTATCATTTAATTTTCAAAATGGGTATTTTCCATGCCTGTTTGCTCCTTAACTCATTATAAAACAGAAAACGTATCCTATCGTAGGTATAAAATAAATGTATTTTTCATTGACTTGAATTTCCTTTAATCATCTCTAAAAGGAAGGTGCAGAATGAACACTACCAAAAGGATAAAATCTCCTCTTAATGATTACATATTTACTAAAAGAATGTCGGTAACTAAAGAGCTTCATAAGGCTCATGTTAAGAGTAAAGAAGGTACACTATTACAGCTAAGGCAGTAAGGTTATTCCACCTGTCAATTGTAATGTGATCCTACTGGTCATCTCCCTTTCTCAGAGAGACAGGACATATGTATGCATGTATATATTTGACCCTTGAATAACACAGGGGTTAGAGGCACTGATCCCCAGGTACAGTCGAAAATCCATGTACAACTTAACAGTCAGTCCTCCATATCCTAGGTTAACCACAGATCATGTAGTTCTTTAGTACATATTTATCGGAAAAAAATCTGCATATAAGTGGACCTTCAAGGTGAAGTTCATATCTGCACTGTTCAAGGTTCAACTGTATACATATAGTCATGGGACATAGAACAGTGCAGGTTATCATTTGTAGTCACTAAGCAAAAATTTTAAGATATTTTAAGAAATTTTGAGAATTTTAAGAAATTATGAAGCATAGAATTTTATATGTACTGAGAGACAAGAACTATGCCGACTATGAGGTATATATGAATATGAAAAAAACTAGAACTTTGGCACTCTTTCAAAAAATTCTGCTCATAGTTTATTCATTCAACCAACAAATATGTATCAGTAAAGTACTATATGACACAGCAATCTGCAACTCACATTCCCTACCTTTCAGGCAAGAAAATAAGCAACTATAATACAAAATGATGGTGCTGAGTAGAAGTAATCAACTCTTCAGAGTGTAGTTACTCTCAACAGATGTGTGCCTTTTGCAGGTTGAAACTTTGGTTGAAGTACATATTATATGTCAATTCAGATTTTTGGCATCATACAAATTTCTGAGGAAACATTCTATAGCATCACTTTTTTAATCAGGAAATATTCACTAGATAAGTTTCTGGCCCCGTAATTTTCCAACAGTACACAATGCATTACAGTTACACCCATGATTCATGGAATAAAATACACAAATATTTAAAAAGAGACCACTTACAGTAAAAAGGCTCCAGTAATGGGCAATTTCTTCAATATTTCTTGAAGGTTTAAATAAAAAATAATTCCTCCATTCATACCAATCCACTGTCAGTGACCCATCAGTATCCATACTGTATGTTAAAACAAAGAATATGCTCAAATACAAATTAAGAGTAATAAATTTTAAAAAGCATTATCAAAATGACATAATCTCAAAGTCAGAAAATTGGGGATATAGCTGAGCTCTGCCCATTGTTACTTTTGTGACGTAGAGAGTGCATCTTACATCTCTAAACTTCAGTTTATATAGGAATAATTCGTACAACACAGAGCTATTAGAGTACTAAATGTGATTATATGCACAAAGGCCTTGTAAATTATAAAGAACTAACAAGCTGTAAGTCAGAATTACGGCATCCCCATCTTCTAGTATTTCTCCTTTAAACATTTCCCCTTCTTCCCATTTGTACCTTCATCTTGTAACTTCCCTAGCAATCAGAATGATGGCTGACAATTACCCTTTTTAGTTATAGATCTTAAAGGACAATTTTCACTTTTATGGATATCAAATATCTCATATCAAAAATATCATAAGAAACCCAAATATCCATGGAAATATAATTTTCATTAATATGAAATAATAGTAATCAAACCAATTTTTAGAATTTTAAAGAATTTTAAGAATTCTCATCAGGGAACTTCTCAAATCCTTGAATGAAATTAAGAATGTGAAGGAAGATAATGAAATACATTGCTTTGAAACGTGAGCTTCCCAAAATTTCAAGTTATTCATACTTGTCTCAGGTAGCTCCCTTTCTCATTTTCCTCAGTGACTATTGCTAATTTTCATACATCTCCTCAAGCCACCAAATCAATTTTTGACGCTTACTCTCGGGCCATGTTGTCCCCCATTTCCCCCTGAAACATGAGTGTTTAAGCATTCTCATCCTAAAATAAAATCTCTTAACCCCACCTTCCGCACTATCACCCCCTATCTCTCTCTGCCTTTGCAGTAACACTCTTTAAAGAATTGTCTACCTTCTGTCTCCAATTTCTCCTCATTTTCTCTTGAACCCACTCCCATCAGGTTCTCACCACTATTACCCCACCAATAGCCTTCACAGCACTAAATCAGTGGTCCATTCTCTGTCTTCATCTTCTTTAGCCTATCAGCAGCATTTGACAAGATAGTTGTCTTCTCCTTGAAATATTTTCTTCACTTGTCTTCCAGAACAGAGTATTCTCCTAGCCCTCCTCCTTTCTCTCTGGCTGCTCTTTCTCTGTCTCCTTTACTGGTTTCCCCTCATCTCCACTGCCTCTAAACATCAGACAATACCAAGACTCAGTGTACCATACTCTCACTTTGGTTATCTTTTCCAGTCTCATGGCTTTAAATACCATCTATAGGTCCATGACTCCCAAATCCCTTGCCTGAGTTTTCCTCTGAACTCTGGATCCCTATTTCAAATTGCCCACTTCACATCTCTACTTTGATGTCTGGTTAGCGTCTGAAACTTAACAAGAACAAACCTGAACTCTGATATCTACCCCATTCCAAATCTGCTTTTCTCACAGTTTTACCCCTCTCAATACATGGCAACTCCATTCTTCTAGATGCTCAAGCCAAAAATCTTGACATTATCCTTGACTACTCTCTTTCTTTTGCACCCCGCTCACAACCCAGCAGTAAATCCTATCAGTATTTCAAAATACATCCAGAATCCAATCGCTACATACTTCCTCCGTCCTGGTACGAGCCACTCTCAAATGTTGTCCGTATTATTGCCTAGCTGTCCTCCCTGCTCTCACCCATGTTCCCTACAAACTATTCTCAACACGTCAGCCAGAATGAGGCTGCTAAAATCTAAGTTAGATCATATCACACTCTGTTTAAAACCATCCAATGACTTATCAGAGGAAAAGCCAAAGTCCTTATAATTTCCCACAAGATCATATGTGATCTGATTCCTGTTAACTCTTAGAATTCATCTCCTACCACCTTCTTCCTCATTCACTCTATTCCAAACACACAGGCCTCCTCTCAACGTCCTAACCTTGTCAGATACACTGCCTTCCTGGGGACTTTGCTCATGCTGTTTCCTTTGCCTAGACTGCTCTTCCCCCAAAGACCATCGTGACTCCTTCCTCACTTCTTCGGATCTCTACGCAAATGTCACCTTCAAGACCTTCCCAACTCACCATATCTAAAACTGCAGCCTCCCTACCACTCACATACCCATACTGTTTTCCTCCCCTGCATTATTTTTCCACTTATCACCATCTAACATAATTTGTTTATCTAGCTTACTGTTTTCTCCTGTTGTTATCATGAGTTCCACAGAGCAGGACTTTTTGCCTGTTTCCTTCAATACTACATCCCTAGCACCTAGATGAAGGTCAGGCACTCGATAAGTATTTGTAGAATGAATGAATAAATTTCTCCCTACGCACTTTTATCCTTACTTCCTATGTTCTAGACTCTGAGAATGAAATGTTGACTCCTATTCAAGGACCCTCTCCCTCTCGAGCTATTGGTCCCATTCCCTCTCAGTCACTAATCTCCTTTCCCTACAACATATCCAGCATCTCTCTCTCTCTGCCTCTGATGGCTACTTCTCCACAAATCTCTCCTATCCGTCAAAAAATAATAAAAATAAAATTTAAAGAGACTTGTTTAGTTGTCTTCTCTTTCTTATCTAAACTTCCCAAATCAGTAAACCACATTCATAGTACCCACATCCTCATTTCCCATTCATTCAATAGCCTTATGCAATCTGACTTAGCCCTTTACCACCCTACTGAAACTGCTTTCACTGAGATGCCCAGAAATCTCCCAAATGAGTAGATCCAGTGGATTTTTTCAATATTTATGTTACTGGTCCTTTCTTTTAAACTTGTTACTTTCCACCCTTGGCTTTTGTGACAACATTAAATATCAGAAAACATGTATTGATCTATTAGTGTGTTCCAGACACTGTGCTAGGGATTGACTATAAAATAATGGATAATATACTTTGGTCCCTGTCTTCATGAAGCTTACAGTCTAGTGGGAACAGACTGTAAAGTTGTTGTAAAAGCAAATACCAGCAAAACCAAGAAAGTTTCAGAGGTTAGAGTCACATCTAAACTAACACCTACAGAATAAGTAGGAGATATTCAAGTGAAGGAGCTGGGATGGGTCTCCCAGACAGAGAGAAAAGTTTATACAAGGATTGGAGGAATGAGAAACCATGGTTTTGAGGTTTTTTTTTTTTAAAGACTGAAAGAAGCTCAGTTGGCCTGGAGCACATAATGGAAGGAGAGTTCAAGATGATGAGGTTTGAGAGGTAGGCCAGACCATGTGGAGCCCTGTAGACCATGGAAAGGAGCCAATGTTCCACCTTAACCCTTGGAATAGCATCAGGTATTAATATGGATATGAAATTCTAAATGAAGTGATAGCAAATCAAATTCATCTATATACTTAGAAGAGCAACAAAAACCATGTTTCTATGAATAAAGCCAACAAAAGTGACATAAGACCTTTATAGAGAATATATTAAACTTTATTAAAAGACATTAAAGAGAATCTAAACAATGAAGACATATATAATATTCATGGAACAGAAAATGTAACATCATAAATACTTCTTCCCCAAATTAATCTATAAATTAAATACAATTGCAATCAAAATTCCAAAAGGGGTATGTGAGTGTGTGTATGTACATGTGCATATTTGTATATGTATCCGAATAAGCTGATTCTAAAACTTATATGGAAGAGCAAAGGTCCAAGAATAGCATTGACATTATTGAAGATGAAGAAAGTAAAACCAGATATCAAGATGTTTTCTAAGGTGATAGCAATTAAAACATGTGGTAATGATGCACAATAGACAACAACCAATGTAATAGAATAAAGAGACCAGAAACACATCCATATACAGATGGAAGTTGAATATATGACAGAGGTAAGCATTTCAAATTGTAGGAAAAGGATGAGACCAGTCAATAAATGGTGATAAAACAACTGACCATATAGAAAAATATGAAACTGGACACCTAATTTCATAACATACACAAACATCAATTACAGATGAATTAAAGAAAGAAATGTAAAATACAAAAATTTTAAAATAAGATATAGATTAACATTTTTATATCCCAGGGTAAGGAAGAATTTTCAAGATGTTAAAAGCATATCCATAAAAGATGGACAAATATGTCTACATTAAAACTTAAGTTTTCTTCACGATGGAAAAAAAAACTAAAACTGAGTTTAGAATAAGCAAAAAGCTGGGGGAAAACATTGCAGTACATATAACCAACATAGGATTAACATCCAGAATTTAGAAAGAATACCTACAAGCCATTAAGAAAAAGATGACCAATTCAAGCTGAAAAGTAGTCAAAAGACATAACATAGGTAATTCACATAACATAGGTAATTCATATCCAAATGGCCAACAAATATATGAGAAAATACTCAGACTCACTCGTAATGAGGAATATAAATAAATTAAACTATATTAAAACAACAGGACCATATTTCTGACCCATGGGTTTAGAAAATATGTAAATAGTAGAAGACTACAGTATCAAGTAACAGGAAGGAAATACACTTCTAGTAGAACACTAAATTGGTACGACCACTTTGGAGAACAATTTGGAATATGTAATTAAAGTTAAATGTCTGCATGCCCTACAGTCAAGCAACTTCACTGCAAATAATATACAAGGGGATGTATACAAGACTATTCATTCCAGCATTTTTTGTACTAGCAACAAAACAAAATTTTTTTAAAAACCTAAATTCTCTCATCATCAGGAGAATTCATAGATAAATTGAATTATATTCATTAAATAGAAGCTGTACACTGACTAAAATTATTGAACTACAGCTATATGTATCAACATTAACAAATCTCAAAAATAGAAGGTTTGGAAAAATTTTTTAAATATGCAGTATGCCACCACTTAAATAATGTCTTAAAACATGAGAAACAATATCATATTTTAAGAATACGTCTGTAGTAAAATATACACAGAGATAAAAATTTGTATGGAAATGATAAATTCAGGATAGTAGTTACTTCTGGCAAAAGAGAAGGAAATGGGTTTAAAGACACTGAAAACTTCAGTTGTTTGTAATGTTTTATTTATTTGAAAAAATCTGAACCAAATATGACAAACTTAAATATGACAAACCCAGTGATGGTATGGTTGTTTGTAATATAATTCTCTTTATTGGTCTGTATGTTTTCTTGAATGAAATAGTTCATAACAAGTTAGCTTTATCCCAGGAATGTCTAATGTCAGAAAACCTACTACTATCATACATTGTATAAATAGGTCAAGTGAAAAAAGCAGTATAGTTTGATAAAATTCAGCTCTCTTTCCTGATAAAAGATACTTTTCTTCAATGTTTTCCTGTCATAACTTTTGCCACACTGCAACTGCACTCCCCTCAGCCCCATACACTCTGCAAGGGTGGGCACCAGGACCATCCTGTTTACCACTTAATCCTCACTGGCTGCCAGATGCCTGGCAAAAAGCATCGATCAATATCTGATTGATAGGTAACTTGATTGATTGGATGATTGATGGATTGACTAACAGTACAAAGTATATAATCTTACAAAAAAACAACAGATACATGCATAAATATAAAATAGATATAAAATTTTATCAGTGGGTTAATATTAATGTATGAATGTAGCTTCACCACCATTGCTACATGGATTATGGTGACCTTGGGCAAGTTACTTAACCTCGCTATTCAACAATTTCCTCATCTGTGAAATTAGGAAAATAATAACCTTTGTCTCTAAAGTCTTGTGAGAATTAAAGGATATAATATATGTGAAGTACTTATAAGGGTGCTAGCAAACAGATGATTATGGGCTATTATTCATGTTTCCATAAAGTTTCCATAGTTGTCATTTTCATAATGAAAAAGATTTTTGTTTTGTTTTTTTGGCTGCCCAGCATGCAGGATCTTAGTTCCCCAACCAGGGATCGAACCCACGTCCCCTGCAGTGGAAGCACGGAGTCTTAACCACTGGACCACCAAGGAAGTCCCGAAAAAGCTTTTAAAGTAAATAAAACTTAATTTTAAAACGTATATACATATGTAAGAGCTGACCTTCCAAGAATCTTAAATGCCTCTTTTTCAGAAATATGTATACCTATTAAGTTGAGAGTATTGATAATTTCTGAAGTATCAATCCCTCGTTTAAAAGAATAAAGAAAATAAGCATCAACTGGAAGGTCCGAAAAGATGCAGAGGCAAATACTCAAGCAGTATTCAGTGCGTTATCACAACATTCCATAAAGCAGCAAAATCCCAATTATTTCTTCTACTTGCCAAGATAAAAAGAAAAGACTGGAAAGCCCATATAATATTTCCTGTATCAGTAAAATATTTACCCTCCAATATTGCTCAAATCAGTCATTCTTGCCTCTTTCCTTTCCTTCACCCTGCACATTCAACCACCAGATGTGGTCTGTTCTGTGCCTAAATATCTCCCAAATCATTTATTCCCATCACCACAGTCCCATCGTGGCTTAGATGCCAGTCCATGCTCCACACAAATATGCTGGTGTCATTACATCCCTACTGAAAACTCTTCAGAGGCTTCCCACCTCATTCCCCCTTAGGATCAAGTCCAGAAACCTTCACAGACCCCCAAGGCCCTCCATGATTCTGCCTGTGCCAGCCTCCCAGCCTCATCTCTGACACTTCCCCTTGCTCTCACTTCAGCCTCACTGGTCTTCCTCTAGTTCTTCGGACATGATCTGCTCCTCTGAGGTGACCACAGCCTCCCAACAAGCTATTTCCTCTACCTGGAACACGTTTCCCAGCCCTTCACTTAGCTAACTTTTACTGATCTTTCCAGATTCAGCTTCACCACCATTGCTACATGGAGCTTCATGTAAAAACCTTATCAAAATGTTAAATATTTCTCAGATCCTTAGCTAAAAAGCATATTATTCAAAGGGTATAACGTTTTTGTTGGTGGTTTCATTTTTTGAAAGATAGTATGTAAATAAAAACTACATCATTTAAAAATATTCCTTAGAGGTAATCACATAAGTAAATGAGTTTTTGATAACCTTTCAGGGAAACCAAACTCTTAATAATAAACCTTTACTAAAACACAGTTAAGTTTTGGATAAAATTGCTAACTGTATAAAAACAAACTTTCATTATTTGTGTCCAAACTCTTAAAAGTCAACTTCATTTTTATCTCATTATCTTTAAGGTACTGCATAAATGTGCCAAGGTCCAGCAGATTATGCTTGTTGATATCAGCAGATTTTAAAATTATCTCTAAGAGGGAAAAAAATGATATTAGAGACAGATTCAGACAAGATAGATTACAAATTACAGTGTTTAAACATTAGTATATTTATCACATGTAAATTAGATAGTCTGCCATAAATTACTACTGCCTTAGTTTTAGAGTAAAATTTCTAATACTGAGAACATAGACTCTGAGTATTAGAATTTTAGAGAACTTAGCAATTGACTAGTCTTCTCTTCTACTCAACAGTCATGCATTTATTCATTCACTCAACAAATATGTAAGGAACTGTTCTAAATGCTTGAGAAACAGAAATGAATCAGCTATAGCCCCAGCCCTTGAGAAGCTTACAGGCTAATAGGGAAGACACCAAAACCACTGTGATAGAAAATGTCAAGGATCAGTGGGTAACAAAAATGTGAGCGCTCTGAAGGAGGGACGGAGATGAAGGAAATCTTCATAGAAGGGACTTGAATATTTTGAAAATGAATAGCGAAAGGTGAGCAAACAAAGAAACAAGGGTGTGAGAAATGTAGCAGAGACTACCAGCTGTCCACCAAAATTCCTCATCACCTTGTAGGGACACACAGCTGGACTACATTTCCCGCCTTCCTTGCAGTTAAGCATGGTCGTGTGACCAAGATCTCACCAACAAAATATGAGTGAAAGTAATGTGTACCACTTCTAGACCTAGTTAATAAAATCCTCTCACATGTAATCCTGCATGCTCATTCCTTTCACAGCTGAATGCAGATGCTGATGACACCCTTGAGGAGGATAAAGCCACAAGAGAGAAAGGACCTGGATCCCTGAATAACTGCAAGGTGGAGAACTGCCCCACCAACCTCAACACCCACCAAGAAATCATGAAGAGCTTTCAATACCATGCTAAGAAGTCTGGACATTTCCCATCGACATTGTCAGTCCCTGAAGAACTTTAAGGAGGGTTATGAAATAATCATGATATACGTTTAGATATGTCATATGGTGGCAGCGTGGAAGAAGAAATGGTGAGAGGTAAAGGCAGGAAGACTGGTTGTAAGACTGTTACAGTAACTTAGGTGAGACATGGTAGAGGCCAGGGCTTACCGGAAGCAATGGGTATAGAGGGAAGGGAACTGGTATATTAAGGAATTACACAGGACCCTGTGATTAACTGGATGTTGGGGTAAAACAAAGGAGGCATCTGGAATGACTTGGTAGTGGAACACTTATCCAAGACATTGATCATAGAGGGAAGCAGAGAGCCTCAGGAGCTGGGAATAGCTATCAATTTGTGAGTCACCCACTAAGATGATAGTTTAGAGCCTTGAAAAGTAATCTTGGGGCTCACCCACATTTGAGAGGTAAGCCAAAAAAGAGTCATAAAGGGATCTGAAAAGCAGCAGTGGGAGACCTGAGATCAAGTGCCCAAAGGGGAGATATGGGGGACCTCATCAGTGTTCCATACTGCAGAAAGGCCAAAAACCAAATAACTGGAAAGAGCCCTCTGAGTGCGGCAATGCAGAAGTCTTTAGTGACCTTTCACAGAGGGGAAGAATGGAGGCAGAAGCCTCACGTCAGACAGACAACCGAAGAGTGAGAGAAGTCAAGGCAGAAAGGGCAGACTTGGCTCCATCAAAGACCTTGACTGCACAGGAAGGAGACTGATAGGACAGTATCTAGATGGGGAGGCGGTGTGGGGAGCCAACAGGAGAACCACTGCGATTAGAGAGGAGAAGTTTGAAAATACAGGACAAAGAAAGGGAATAGTAGAAGTTGTACTTTTCCCACTTTAAAGGAGATGAGAGGACGAAAGGACAGAAATATAAGTGGAAAAACCAACTTTGAAAAGGACAAAAAACACCTCTCTCCCTGAGACTGGAGGAAAGAAAGTGAGCATGAGTATAAATAAAGGTAAGATTATAGTTGATGTATTAAATTTACTGAGGCTGCCTTAAGCTCCGTAAACAATTTTAAGCATTTTTCATTTATTTGATCATTAGTCATCATTACGATCCGATGAGACTAATATTATCCCTATATTACAGCTTAGGACACATTATGAGAGGGCCAGAAATCTGAGGGAGTTCATGACAGTTCACCTCTATTTACTCAGTGAAGTAAAGGGCATGGTCAGCTACTGGAAGGCAGGAGCAAGGACCTTGTGGCTGGGATAAGCAGGGTTTCTCAACACCAACACTACTGACATTTGAGACCAGATATTTCTTTTGCTATGCTATGCACTGTAGAATGTTTAGCATCATCCCTGGCCTGCACTCACTACATCCTTCACATCACACACACACATCCCCCACTGTCACAGCCATCAAAAATATCAAATGTCTCTGAGGGACAAAAACACCCCTGGTTGAAAACCACTGGGATAAATAGAAGATAAAACTGACAGGCTGATAAAGCAGAAGACCCAGCTCTTTACTGAGAACAGAGATGGAATAATAAGATTCTGGAGCTGCCTTCTGAAGGAAAGCGTAATTTCATCAGTTCCTTTGCTAATTCTGTACAATGCAAAGCAAGTGCAAGAAAAAGCCTTGGACACACAGAATCCAGTGAAATCAATACATGTTGTATGTATAATTAAGACTGGCATCTGCGGTTGGGTAGGCCTCAGGAAACAAACCATCAATTTCCATCACATTGGAAATAGCATTATCCTACCTCCCATTTCTCTGACATACACTTTATAAATCCTAAGAAATATGGACTGAACATTACATGTTACTGTGCTAACTGTATGGTTTTTCTGGATTCAGTGTTCTGTACCCTCACATCCATCATTCAGTTCAAGCCTTCCAGATGGAAACTTATTAAATATTATTTTCTCTTAGTGAATTTAATTCAGTCACCTCACAAGGAAAAGATTTCTACAAAACCTGGTGTCCCCGTCCCCTTTTCAAACACACGTGCACACATGTTCCCATGCTGTGGATGAAGCCGATAGTCTCTCAGAGCAGCTTTAAGTAAAACAAACACTTTTTTTTCTCTACTGGGTCAGTTGGTTAAATGTACAGCTGTGGAAATGAGGATCCTCTGAAAATACAATAGTGAGTATTGATATTGTCGTGTGCTAAGCTTAAGGATAACTCTACACTACAGTGAAGGGTATAATGTTATGGCGTAGCATAGCGATTTCTACAGTGTTAGGTTAAACTGAAACTACGTGGTTGTAATTAGTGTGTTAGTATCAGAGCATCTCCCTCTCCCTGCATCGGGAGTAGCAAGTGCACACGCTGGAAAGCCCCAAAAGGGCTCCGCGGTGAGCACTCGCCCTGCAGTGCCAGCCACATTTCCCAAGCGATGGGATGCTCTTGGGGAGAGCTCAGCAGGAGCCATCAAGACAGACCCTTGGGGTTTCCAAGAGGGGAAACGAATTTGGGCCCAGGCCTAGGCAGTCGGCTCACTGCAGGGGTTTCGTTAACACTGCAGGAACGCCAAGCCTGCCTTCTACGTTTCGACGGCTTGGACCCCATTTTTAGGCAAGATGGGAAAGTCTTCTATATGTTTCACCGTAGCAGCTCACTAATAGGACACAAACGTGTGGAAAGTGCTCCAACAGCGGGGCAGCTCTGAGTGAAGCAGCTCACACGGAAAGAACGTCTGAGCCCCGAAGGGTGCTCAAAGGGCTGAAGGGGTCTTCTCCGCCCCCACCCCCATATCAGCCCAGTAGCGCCTCCAGCCTCGCACTCTCCCTGAGGCGTGAACGCACCGCGGCCCACCTCCCCGTCCTGGCTGGGAGGATGCCCATAGCTTCCAGTCCTTTCTGCAGTTTGACGATGTCCACCATCCCGTCCCCGTGGCGGTCCAGCTTCGGGAAGAGCTCTTCAAAAAGGCTATCGGATTCGTTTTCCTGGCCAGCCACGGTGGGCAGCCGGAAGCCCCCTATGCCGCGCAGCATGGTCACGCAGCGCCAAGGGACCCCGAAAAGTGGGAAAGCCCCAGCCGCAGGCCGAGCCACTAGGGAGCCTCCGCGGGAGCGGCTGCTGCCAGCAGTCAGCGTAGCAGCTGCCCCTGGAACGCACGGTCCTATGCCTCTGGCTTCGGTGCCAGTGGGCGAGGAACACCCCCTTCATCGACAACAACGCTAGTTCCGGATTTGCTTCTGCCAGTCTTGGCTGGGGGGTCCTTGGAACCACCTTTTTTTTTTTTATGGTTAACGTTTGGCTGGGAATTCCCATACAGAACAATCTTAATTCAAAGTCCAAAGTGGCTGAGCGTAGTCCCATTGTTGTGAATTTTTAGGGGAGATTTTTTTTCAGTTTTGTGCTCAGAGCCAAGGCTGGTGTAGATCAGCCTCCATGAAGCTGCCCTGGGCCAGTTCTCTCTCCTCCTCTTACTAGGCCAAAGCTTCATCTCCTATTTTCATGGTTTGTTGAAATCCAAACCCCTTAGTAACAAAGGGAGACAATATTAGGACTTCTTTTTATATTTATAAAAGTAAGGGAAAAAATAAGCTTTCTAATATTTAACATGAATTGACAATTGCACATATATACAATATTTAAATAAGTGTACCCAAAATGAGGGTAGATGAACAAAGAAATTTACTCTTGTGTAATAGAGGTGATCACCTGGTCAGTGGGTCAGTGAGCTAGTGGAAAAATTGGTGAGAAAATCAGCAGCAGTTAAGGAAAGCCACCAGAAGCACTGCTCAAACCAAACAGACCAGTCACAGCAGTGGAACAATGGAGACCAGCACTGAACACAGACAGGAGACCAGCTGACGCCAAAGGGCGTGCTCTAACAATCTGCTCAGGCAGGTTGTTCCTTAGTCCCAATGCTGCAGAAGTCACAAGTAAGCCACATCCCTCCCTCGGACCCCTGGACGCTCTCTTAGGGAGAGAATTAGTGAGCAGTTAGCAAAAGGAAGTAAGTACTATCTAAAGGGGCTAATTCTAAGTTTAAGCTTTAAAACTAATTAGATATTGGCTTCACTTTTTTCCCCTAATATCTAACAGGTGGGGCTCAGGAGAAAGCCCTGTTTAGGCAAATAAAGTACACTTTCTCTACATGTCTGAATTTAATACGAGCTGAGATTTAGGAGGCTTTGTCCCATTAGTATTCTTCTAGACCCATGTTTTGAAGTCCTCTCTCAGCATACTGGTACTGCTGATTGTTTCTTTATGATCTCTGCTGATGTCGGGCAACAAAACTGAATTTGAAAGCCAACACCTTAGGATGACAAAGCAGAGGATGGAAAGGATCCAAATTCTTGATTGCATCCCTAAGCCGGTGAACCACTTCTGGTATCAGCTTCCGCTGAACCTCCTTGGACAGTTGACAAACTAAACCTCTGTTATTTAAGCCACTTGTTGTTGGATAGTCTGTCACCGCTGAAAGTATCATAACTTATAGAAAACTCATAACTCGTGTAATAATTACAAACTGGAGGGAGTGTGATTCTCTGTATCGCTCTCCGTTTGTAATTATTCTATGAGAACATAACAGAGACCTAATATATATACATATCAGGGAATGAGGGAAGGCATCCTGAGGTTAGGAGATATTAAATCTAAGACCTGAAAGATAAGTAGGAGTTGGCCAGTGACGACTGAGGAAAACAGCATTCTTTGCGCTTTTAACATTGCTGAGAAGAAAAAGAATTCGAAAAGTTCAAAGAACTAAAGGAAGGCTACTGTTACTGGAGAATAATGAACAACAGAAAGAGTGGCATAAACAGATTAAAAACACAGGCCATGTTAAAAATCCTACCTTTTATCCTAAGGGCAATATAGAGCTATATTAGTCAGGATAAATTACGTTATGCTGTGATAACAACTCCAGAATCTCAGTGACCCACAGGGTAAATACCTCACTTGTACAAATACCCGTTGTAAGTCAGCTGTGGGCTCTACTCCTAGGATGTTGTCCTTACTCTGGGTCCGAAGCAGCTATTGTCTGGAACATAACTGGTAGCCATGGCAAAGAGAAAAGGGAAAATGGAGAAGCATGCTGTGACTCTTGAACTTCTACTTATAGGTGACATATTCAATTTCCGTGTACATTTCACTGGCCAAAGCAAGTGACATGCTCTCCTGACTTTAAGTCCTCCTGCAGGGAAGGATGCTGAATATTGGTGAACAATATTACACTCTAACCCAAGAACTATCTCAGAATTTTGGTCAACAGAATAAACATGATTTAATTCACAATGTAAAATATTCCTCTAGGGAGTTCCCCGATGGCCTAGTGGTTAGGATTCAGGGCTTTCACTACAGTGGCCCGGGTTCAATCTCTGGTCTGGGAACTGAGATCCCACAAACCACGTGGCACAGCCAAAAAAAAAAGAATCCCTCTAGGTGCTGTGTGGAGAACAAGAAATAAGGGAAGAGTCAGTGAAATGAGATCAGTCATGAGACTCTTGGAGCTGTCAGCTTGAGCTATGGTGGTGGCAGTGGTGAAGGAGAGAAGCAGACAGATCATGATATATTTTAAAGGTAGAACTGAATGAACTTTGGGAATGACTGGATGAAGGAGAGAATGATCCTGCTATAGACTGAATGTGTCCCCCAAAATTTCATATGACATGCTAACCCCCAAAGTGATGGTATTAGGAGGTGATTAGGTCATGAAAGGAAGCCTCATGAATGGGATTAGTGCCCTTATAAAAAAGATTCCAAAGAGCTCCCTGGCTTCTTCTTCCTTGTGAAGACACAGCAAGAAGACAGCATCTATGAGCCAGGAAGTGGGCCCTCACCAGACAATGAATCTGCCAGTGCCTTGATCTTAGATTTCCCAGCCTCCAGATTGTAATAAATTTCTGTGGTTTATAAGACACCCAGTCTACGGTATTCTGTTATAGCAGCACTCTCGGATTGAGACAGTACCAAAAATAACTTTTAGGTTTCTGGCATGAGACACCATGTAGATGGGCTTGCCGATCTCTGAGGTGGAGGAGATTGTTTGGGGATAAGATCAAGAGTTCAATTTTAGACATGTTAAGTTTAAGATGCCTGTGAATCAAGCAAGTGGCAAAATTGCATGCACAGGTCAGGAAAGAGGTCCAGGCTAGAAATATAAATCTGCAAGTCATTGGCATACAGGTAGCTTTTAAAGCTATAGGCAAGGAGAACATCACTTAGAAAGCATGGGGTAAGAAGGCCCTAGACCAAGCTCTGGAAAACTCTAAAACATAGATGTCAAATGCAGGCAACAGAGCCAGCATGGCATAGTGGTACAAAGCTCAGGCTCAAATTCAAGCTGCCAGCATTTGAATCATCTGGAGCAAGTTACATAATTTCTCTGAGCCTCAGTTTCCTCATCAGTACCAGTTCTGTCTCAACAGTCTGTTGTAAGGATTAAGTAGAAAAAAATACTTAATACATGGCCTAACACATTAAAAAGCACTTTATAAATGATAGCTGTTTTTATTTTTATTTTTATTAAAGGAGACTGAGAAAGAGCCTTCAGAGAAGTAGGGGAAAACAGGCAAGTGTTAAAGAAACCATAAGAAGAGGCTGTTTTTAGAAAAAGAGAGCTGCCAAAAGTGTCAAAGTCTACTGAAAAACTGAGTAAAATTAAAAGCTGGGATTGAAAATTGTCTTTTGGATTTGGCAAGAAACACGCCAGCATTTTTAGTGACTTGGTGAGGAAGAAACCAGATTGGGGAGAGTTAAAGATTAAATGGATGTCCACCTCATACTATGCACAAAAATAAATTCCAGGTGAAGTAGATATAAAAGTAAAATGTGGGGCTTCCCTGGTGGCGCAGTGGTTGAGAGTCCGCCTGCCGATGCAGGGGACACGGGTTCGTGCCCCTGTCCGGGAAGATCCCACATGCCGCGGAGCGGCTGGGCCCGTGAGCCATGGCCGCTGAGCCTGCGCGTCCGGAGCCTGTGCTCCACAACGGGAGAGGCCACAACAGTGAGAGGCCCGCGTATCGCAAAAAAAAGAAAGTAAAATGTGAAACCTTAAAATGTTACGAAGAAAATCTGGAAGAATATCTTTGTGATCTCAGTGTAGAAAAGGAGTTCCAAAACAAGACAGAAAAAGCATAAACCGTAAAGCACAAATGTGATGAAATTTAAAACATCTATGCATCAGAACTCATCACTTAAAAGGTGAAAAAGATCAGTTACAGATGGAAAGAAAATACAAGTTTATAAACAACAAAAATAACATTCAGAATATGTAAGGAATCCTGTAAATCAATAAGAAAAAGACAACCTAATAAATGGACAAATAATATGAACAGGGATCTCACCAGGACCTACAATCTATTAATATTTTCACTTTGTCAGTGTCATCACCTCACCATGTTATTTCTCTCTTTACTTCCACTTAGATTCCACAATCCATCACCTCAATCAATACCTTTCATACCCCTTTAAATTTCTGGTCCCTTTTTCTTTGCCTAATTCATTTGGGAAAACCATAACCTTGAGTAAATTCAACTCCATGTTCTCTGAAGCTTCACCCCTATCTATGGCTGACTACAGCTGTAGATGCCCTTCCTACAGTGCAATAAAAAAAAAAAAAGTACAAATTCTGTTGAGAGTTTGGAGATACAATGGTGGAAAGATGAAGGGGGCCCAGGCTCTTTGAAGGATGGCTTCCAGTTCTTCAATGAATGAATGAAGAAATGGTGAAAATGAGGATGTTAAGATATGAGGGAGAGAGGGTCAGAAAAAGAGGATGTGAGGGTCAGAAGTTTGAAGAGATGGAAGAAGGGATAGCATAGTTGTTATAGAGAGTGGGAAGGCTATGTTACAAGAGAAACTGGGTCAGATTTGGGGGCATTTTGGGTACCAATTTGTAGCCGTGAATTTATGGAATATCATTTGTGAAACTTACTGTGCATATCATGAAGCCCAGAACTGGGCACCAGTCTCGTTATAGTTGTAATGGACCCAGCGCATTACATCAGCACCTTTGTTCAGAACTACTAATATACCAACCTCCACTCTGCCATGCCATGGAGTTTATTCTAGTCTACTCTCCCAAAGGCTCTGCACCTGTTTATTCCACTTAATATACACAGCTTATTCATGCTTATGCATGATGGAGCAGTAAGACAAAAGAAGCCAGGATCCTGGAGCCTTCATATCAGCCCTGGACTACCTATATTTATGTGAAACAGAAATAAACTCAGCCCTTCAGCCATCATAATTTCAGCCTTTCTGCCCCACAGCTGATCCTAATTCTAACCCAAAAAATCCTCAATTAATAATACACAACTAATCAGAATAACAGGTAACCAGAAAAATGCCCAGGTTAAATCACAATCTAAATGACAATGAACATAGGTTTAAAACTGTTAAAATATATTGAAATTAAAATAACTTTAGCATTTTTAATGAAATCAATGTTGCAAAAATGTTTTACTAATTTTATATAAATCTATGTAATAATGATATTTATGAAACAAGCTTATAAAATAATGATACATGAAGGTTGCTATAATTGTGCAAATTGCCTCAACATACCAGTTATTCAACATTTACTGAGTGTATATACTATGCTAAGCAGTATGCTAACTAACTACTAGGAATACGAAGATAAATGAAAGAGTCTCTGACTTCCCTTGAGGAGCTTAAAGACTAATGATAGAGACATAAACAGATGATATTCGATATACTTAGTTTCAATATTTTTTTAAATTAATGAACAGATTTTGTAGATTTAGCAATAAAATTTTTTTTTTGTCTTAAGAAGAGATCCACTTTGGAGTGGGGGAGAAAGCTAAATGTAATTTGGCTCGCTGACCAATAGAGGGTGATAGAACATCAGAATGACAGCTTAAGAATGCCTTTATGGACCAGGTTGTAGGCATTTTTCTATAATTTATTCAATTAATACCATTTCCCAGACTCGTTGACATATTTCGCTATGAACATACAAAGCAAATAAATTCACTCTGAATAAAATACATTTATGATTTGGAAAAAATACAGTGAAATAAATAACAAATTTCACTTATTCATGTTTCAGTTTTCATTCTTTTTTAAACTTTTTTCTTCTGTGTCCTACAATATCATGAAAGCTTATCAACTGAAGGAATACATTGTATCAGGTTTTTTTTCTCATAAGTGTTGCAAATATAGTTTATCTGTCTTAGTATCTTTCCAAGAATGGTCAAGTTCATGAAACCCAATGCAATGGGAACACCGAGCCAGCTGTGGCTGTTGACAGAAGATAAATGATAAAAATCTTTAGGACTTCCCTGGTAGCGCAGTGGTTAAGAATCCTCCTGCCAATGCCAATGCAGGGGACACGGGTTCGAGCCCTGGTCCGGGAAGATCCCACATGCCGCAGAGCAACTAAGCCGTTGCACCTCAACTACTTAGCCCGCGCGCTAGAGCCCACGAGCCACAACTACTGAGCCCACGTGCCACAACTACTGAAGACTGTGTGGCTACAGCCCGTGCTCCACAAGAGAAGCCATTGCAATGAGAAGCCCACGTACTGCAACGAAGATCAGCCCCCACTCACCGCAACTAGAGAAAGCCCGTGCACAGCAACAAAGACCCAATGCAGCCAAAAATAAAAAATAAACCTTTATATTATCTGTGAGTAATATTTTTTTTATTTATTAATTTATTTTATTTATTTTATCTTCCCAGACCTGGGCTCAAACCCGTGTCCCCTGCATTGGCAGGCAGATTCTTAACCACTGCACCACCAGGGAAGCCCCTGTGAGTAATATTTTAAAGCATGAAATTTGATTCCCCTCGTTTAAGTCAGTTTCTTTGGCTATGATTCATATATTAATGAGATTGAAACTTTTCAAAACGCAACTATAGTAAAGCATTTTATGTTATGTGTGTTTTCTACCAAAACAAAGATTTCTTCATCAGAATGTGTTCTGTTTAAAATTATTGTGGAAGTGTCTCTCTTGTTTGGATTATTATAAAACTTGATTCTCCCTTTTGAAGGATACCTGTTGGCAATTATTTATGGAGCACCCATTAGCTGCTCAATTTATGTGCCAGAACAAATTAACAAATTACCCAAAACTGAGTGGCTTAAACAACAGAAATTCACTCTCTCACAATTCAAGAGACCAGAAGTCTGAAATCAAGGTGTAAACAAGGTTGGCTTCCTCTGGAGGCTCTGAGGAAAAATCCTTTCCTTGCCTCTCTCCTAGTTTCTGGAGGTTGCCAGCAGTCCTTTGCTTGTAGCTATATTGCTCCATTGTCTGCTTCCACCTTCACGTGACCTTCTCCTCTGCGTGTCTCTGTGTCTTCACATGGCCTTCTTATAAAGATACCAGTCATCGGATTTAGGGCCCGCCCTAATCAACTATGACCTCATCTTAAATAAGTACATCTGCAAAGACCCTACTCCCAATAAGATCACATTCTGAGATTCTGAGTAGACATGAATTTGGGGGGGCACTGTTCAACCCAGTACAAGTAGTAACACTATCTTATATATCTTCAAACAAGTCTTAAAAGAGAAAAAAATAATATGGTTTTCTGTTACGGAAATAATATGGAAACTGAATATACTATATTCGAAATAGACATATCCCAAAATCCACTCAACCGAATCTTTTAATTTTATTTTTATTATTTTTTACTTTTACTTTATTTTCATGTTCATGTATTTATACCTTGTCTTGTTCTGTAATGGTTTTGAGCTGCCTTATAATAACATTTAGATAGTAATATGCACAACATAAAATATATGTGGCTCACTGTTAATAAACAGTGTACACGTTTTACTGAAACCCAGTAGAACTAGAGATTTAGCAATAAAGGAAGATACAGAAAAACCCTCTCTATACATGGAATCCAAAAATTTCCATCACATGAAATTCCTGGTCACGTTGCAATGTTAAACATCTCTTCTCAATTAGTTTTCCAGTTACTATGTGTTTTAACTTTTTTGTCTTCATTTATGAGATGTGTAAGAAATAAACCAATTATTAGAAAATGTGCACCATATACTGAACTGAGAAAGCCCCAAATAATCACAAAGTAGTCATTTTCTAACCCATTACTCTGCAGAAGATACTACCTTTAATTGATCCCTCGTTGAGAATTGCAGCCAGATGGAGGATGGGAACAAAATGACAATTGAGTTGTATCTGAATTCACATTATCTCAGAGACATTGTCACATTTTTAAGATAGAAAATCAAGACCAGATAATGCTAAAACACAGATGATAAAGGGAAATATGGTCCCTTGCACCATTGTCATTATCAGAAAGGAGAAAACACATCAGCTCCTCTGGAGAACACAAGTTTTTTGTAGCAGTGAGTTGTTTTAAAAAATTTCCCACTGCGTAAATGAAGGGAGAAAATAATGTCCTTTAGAAACTCCTAAAGTAATTGCAAAAACAGGAAAGTCTGCTTCTTGTCAATTGTTTTGTTACAGTGGAGGCCAAAATGCTGAAACACAACTCAGCCAAGGCACTTGTGAAGGGCTAAGATAACACAATCACAGTGGTTGGTTGTTCCAGCATATTCCAAGGATAGAGGTTAGTGTTACTGGAAGAGTAACTGAAACAAATATCCTTCAAACATGCTTCCCCAAATACCACCCTCCCACTTGGCATTTAGGTTGGTGCGGGATGGCAGAGCCTCCCAGCTTATGCTGACTGATGAGAATCCAGGAAGCTAATATTCTGAGCTGCTAGACCTATACATGTTTTAAAAACAAGTGAGCAGATAGTAAAGTTACATTTCTTAAGAAAATTAAAGAATCTATGTAGAAAACAGGACAAATACTCCAATGGTTCCTGCAAGGAAACTCAGGATTTTCCTCAAGAAACAGTTCTGGGGGCTTCAAATTCAACACAGTAAACCCAGGGAAAACCTTTGTCTTCTCTACTTCCCTTCCTTCTGAGACCTAATGATAACACAGGAACAAACCCAGAACGATAGAGAGAACAGGAGAGTTGCCAGTGGATGCGGGATTAAGACAAATTTGTGGAAGATGGAAAAAAACTAGAAACCCGTGGTTAGATAAGAAAGAATGGGTAGCTCAGAATAGGCAGGAAGGGAATATCAGTGGAAGAGAAGGTCAGTCTCCACAGCAGAAACCCGCAGGAGCTTTACATGGAGTGAGCAGGTACCTCGGGGGGCAGGAGGCAGAGGGGAGGCTACACTAGAGGGATGTTTGAAAATGTGTCTAGTACATAGCACCTGACTGCACCAGACACCTGCCTACACTCCCTACCCTCTCCTCCCGTTCCTAAATACCTAGAATACCAACTAGCATTTGACTTCTGCTGCCCTCCAACCAAAATAAACAAAAGGTTTTCTTATCTTGAAAAATTGAATAAACTGACTGCAGAGAAGTAGGACTGCTAAGGCTGGATGCTAGTGCCCCAAGTAAAGCTCTCCCCATTCTTGCATTTTGGAGTGCCAGATCTCCCCCACAAAAACTAAAAGTCTCTAGCATTCTTACCCTAAAATGAAGGCAACCAGTGGATAAGTCTATTTATAGAAGCAGCGGCTGGCTGTCTACCAAGAATTTGTGCTCCTCATTCCTTAGTGTGATGCTTCTTTGGGGTAGTGACTGCCCAGCCAGGGACTTCATTTTTCAGCCTCTCTTGCACTCCGGCGTAGTCACCTAACTAGTAAACGTGGGTAAAAGTGATTGATATGTGTCACTTCCTGACCAGAGCTTTGGAGAAAGCTGGTGTGCCTTTTCAGTGTCTTGTTTAATCTCTGGCAGCGGGAAGCAGAAGGCACCAAGACCCAAGGTGATGCTGAAAGTACCAGTGGAAGGAGCCTGGGGCTCTGAATCACCACATGAAAGAAAGCCACCTGCCAATCAGAAAAACTTGCATTGGACTGTGACAGATGAGAAACAAACATCTATTCCAGAAAGCCATTGCAATCTGGAGGTTTGTTTGGGTAACCCAATAACGGTTATTGGGTAATCCAATAATCAATTGTCCCTGCTGTATGCACAGAGCTATCCCACAGGAAGACAGACCTATATATACAACAGAAAGAAACTCCTAAAAGCTATCTAGAACAGTCCCATTCGTAAATATGATGGGCAACTAAAGATCATAAGATCACAAAAAAGAAAACAAGCAACATTAAAAGAGAAAGACCAATATAAATAGTAGTGATCTTAGGGGAAAGGCACAGATTATCTACAGAAGAGACAAAGAAACTTTAAATTTTAAAAATTAGCATTATCAGAGAGATTTGAAAAGATATTGCTTCCACAAAGTTAGAATCGGATGCTCCTACCTCTCACCCTGATCTCCCCCACACACCAAAGTAAAAATCGGAAAGGAGAAAGACTTCTTGGAAATTATGCACACAATTGCTGAAATTTTAAAAATCAGTAGGAGTTGAAAAACAAAGTCTAGAATCTCTCATAGAACATAAAGCAAAAGATAAGATGAGAGAAAACTTCAGAGAAAAGATGAAACAAAATCCAGAAGGTCCAATATCCGGCAAACAGAAGTTCAAAAAAAAGAAAAAAAACAGGGAAGAATGAATATATATATATTCATTAATAAATAAATATATATTTGCCTAAAAGCAATGGATGATTAATTCTCACACAGTAAATGCAAGGAGGGCTTTCAGTCACTAAATGAACTTATTAAAATGTTTACTAAGCAATGTAAAGATGATATGTACTAACTTTCTGAGAAATAATTGCAGTTAGGCTGAGTAGCTTGGATTTGGATCAAAAATGGCAGGGAAAGATATACAAGTAGAAAAAATATACTAATTCAGTTAACTTTAATATATGGTTTATTGGAACCCCTCACAGAGTTTTTCAAAAGAACTTAACAGATTTTATTTTAATAAGACACAGTAAAGAGGAAATGGTTTAAAAGATGGCATCAATCTTTTATTTAACTAAGAACTGCCCTTCATTTAAAGGCAATGATACAATTTCAAATAGGAACTTCCTTCTCAAGAGGTGGTATGAGGATATAATGTTGATTTAACATACAATCTTCAACAAAAATAAAGTTTATACAATTCACCCAGAAATAAAATGCACTGGGCATTTATCATGTTAGTCAATGTAATTCTCCATGGGTCACAAGTTTTATTATAGCTAAGAACAAAACAATACAAAGAAAAGTTGAATAAACCAGTCAAATTCATAATTACCCTGATTTTTAAAAAATACAAATAAAATGTAACTTTCCAAACAAATCCATTCAATAACGATGATCACATTAGATTTCATTCTAATTTTTTTTAATGTTTAGATAATCACATAGTATCAAGTCTTCAACACAGTGAATTCCATTTTGTTAAGGAAAATAAAAATAGAAAACCAGTAGTCCTTAAATTTTCTTAGCTCATCATAGCATATGTTGTGTAAAATAAAAGTTTTGCTTCCATATATATATATATATATATCCTCTAGAGTTAAATAAAATCATAAGATCATAAGTATTCCTAGTAAAGGAGATAAATGAGTACCAAGAAAAATGAATGAAAAAAACCATCTAGACACAACATCATGAAATTTTAGAACACCAAATACTGAGATTTTTAAAATTAATTAATGGTTTTTACTGTGGTAAGAACACAAGATCTACCTTCTTAGCAAATTGTTAACTTATAGATACGCTGTTGTAGAGCAGATCTCTAGAATTCATTCATCTTACATAACTGAAACTTTATACCCATTGAAGAGCAACCCCCCATTTTCCCCTCCCTCCAGCCCCTGGTAACCACCATCCTACTCTCTGCTTCTATGAATTCGTCTATTTTAGATACCTAATATAAGTGGAATCATGCAGCACTTGTCCTTTTGTGACTGGCTTATTTCCCGTAGCATGATGTCTCCAGGTTCATTCATGTTGTTACATATGGCAGGATTTCATTCTTTTTTAGGGCCAAATAATATTCCATTGTGATATTTTTTTACTTTTTTATTATTATTATTATTTTGTGGTACACGGGCCTCTCACTGTTGTGGCCTCTCCTGTTGCGGAGCACAGGCTCTGTACACTCAGGCTCAATGGCCATAGCTCACGGGCCCAGCCGCTCCGTGGCATGTGGGATCTTCCTGGACCGGGGCACGAACCCGTGTCCCCTGCAACAGCAGGCGGACTCTCAACCACTGCGCCACCAGGGAAGCCCTGTATTATTTTTTTAATCCATGAATCCATCAGTGGACACTTAGGTTCTTTCCAAATCTTGGCTGTTGTGAATAATGCTGCAATGAATGTGAGAAGAGAAGGTTTTTTAAAAGCCTTTAGAGAGGAAGAGAAAAAAAGTTCACTAACCAAGGAACAATAATAAACTAACGTCTAACTTCTTATCAGTAATTCTCTGTGCTAGAAGATAGTGGAGCAATACCTTCACAGTTCTGAGGGGAAAAATGTTTGAATATAGAATTCCATGCTCTGCCAAACTATAAATTGACATGAAGGCATACTAAAGACATTTTCAGATTTACAAGTACTCAGAAATTTCATCTCCCATCTGTTTTTCATGATGCAGGTTTTTAAAAATATTTTCCAGAGAAATGAGGTGCAAACGAACAAAGAGGAAGATATGCAATATAAAAAAGAGTGTAATTAACCCTGGAGTCTAATGAAAAACAATTCCAGGGTGAGGCTGTGCATTGGGTTTATAAAACAATCTAAATCAGAATAAGAAGTCAGTGGGCCTCAAGTACAATGTCTTCAAGAAGAAAAATGAAATTTAGTCTTTGCAAAAGATAGAATGATTATGGAACTGGATGATATCAGCGATATGATAAAGAAAACATTTTTTTTCAACAAGATAAAAGACAATTGGCAATTCCAGGAGGGACAAAGAAGAATTGCGTTCTAAAAACTCATGATACAAATATGAAGTCAGCTAAAATGTGGCATAATTTTAAGCAATTTATGAAATTATAAAAGAACATAATTTGGACACTAGAACATTCTTTAAGGAGCCCAGAGCTCATGATCTTGGACCTCTAAAAAAAAGAAACAATTTGGGCTTCCCCGGTGGCGCAGTGGTTGAGAGTCCGCCTGCCGATGCAGGGGACACGGGTTCGTGCCCCAGTCCGGGAAGATCCCACATGCCGCGGAGCGGCTGGGCCCGTGAGCCATGGCCGCTGAGCCTGAGCGTCCGGAGCCTGTGCTCCGCAACGGGAGAGGCCACAACAGTGAGAGGTCCGGGTACCACAAAAAAAAAAAAAAA
>NW_020172984.1:2198186-2218306 GCF_003031525.2 Neophocaena asiaeorientalis asiaeorientalis | reverse complement strand
CCAAAAAAAAAAAAAAAAAAAAAAGAAACAATTTGTGAACATTATTTGGCTCTGCAATGAACAATAATTAAATAATCATAATAATATAAATTGGGGAAAAGGTTGATTTTTAACTTTCAAAATCAACCTATAAACACTACATGAAAGGTGGGTTATAGCACACACACTGCAACGAAAAGTAGCCCCCGCTCTCAGCAACTAGAGGAATCCCGCGCCCAGCAAGGAAGACCCAATGCAGCCAAAAATAAATAAATAAAATATAAATAAATTTTTTTAATCTAAAAAAAACCTGATTTTAGCATTAACCTTGAAAATGCAAAAACAAAAGTATAGCTGACAGAATATGGCACCTATAAGAGTGGAAGGTGGAAAAAAGGAGCTACTAGTCTCATCGAAGTATATCCAGAATATAACTGCTTCTCACCAATTCCATGAGCACTCCATGCTCAGAACTCCCATCGTCTCTGTCTGGTTTACTGCAATAGCCTCCTAGCTAGCCTGCCTACTTCCACCAATGCCTTCCTACACTTCCTACACTTATTCTCAACATAGAAGCTATGCAAATCCTCCTAAATACAAGTCAGTCCATGTTATATCTCTGCTCAAAACCTTGCAATGGCTTCCCATTTCACCCAGAGTACAGAGAAAGTCCTTATATTCGTCCATATGGCCCTACATCATCTCACCCTCTGTCATCTCTCAGATCTCACTGCCCACCACAAGGCCCTTTGCTCACTCCATTCCAGCCATACTAGCCTCCATTGCAATCCTTGAATGTGCCAGGCCCATTCCAGCTTTGGGGCTTTTGTTATTTCATATGCCTGGAACTCTCTTCCCTAAAATATTTCATATGGATAACTTCCTCCCTGCCTTTAAGTCTTTGCTCAGATGTCAGCTCTCAATGAGGCTAAATCTGACCACACTGTTTAAAATTGTTACTCCCACCTCCCTGACTCCAGATCCCTTTTTACCTTGTGCTACTTTTCTTTTTCCTTGAACGTATCAACGCCTACAGCAGGGGTCCACAACCCCTCAGTCTGTGGCCTGTTAGGAACCCAGCTGCACAGCAGGAGGTGAGCAGCGGGCTAGGGAGAAGCTGCATCTGCCGCTCCCCATCGCTCCCATTACTGCCTGAAACATCCCCCTGCCCCGCCCCTCTGGAAAAATTGTCTTCCGCGAAACGGGTCCCTGTGCGAAAAAGATTGGGGACCGCTGGTCTACAGTATAATGTAAATATCTCAACATCCCTCCTCTCACTTGAATGTAAGTGCCAATGAGGCTGGGATCTTTTTTTTTTTTCGCTCACTGAGCACTTAGAATGGTGCCTATCACCATAGCAGGTGTTCCGTAAGTAATCATTAAATGAATAAATATAGCTTAGGAGTCAAGGGATTATATAAGGCTGATGGGACAAAACCTAAAGCTTTAAGTATATTATTTAGAAATATAAAAAAACGGAAAATAAAACTATAATAATAACTATCAAAATCCAGAGGGGATAGCTAAATTCTTATTTTTATTATAGGCAGTGAATAGACAATGGCTTTTAAATTGAGCAACTAAGAAGTGGCAGCAACAGCATATAACTGAAAGCTTGGAGATGATTACTAGCATACTAAAAAGAAAAAGTTACTAAGAAGTGGCTGCTACCTCCATGTGTGTATATATATGTCTGGTGTAAACATAGAAACAAAGACTTGAAGGATACGCACAAGATTACCTGCCATTGTAAATTCTCAGGACATAAAGGGGTATAAAATAAAAAAGAATAAAAGGGTAAAAATCAGTAATTATAATGATTTTAATCCTTTTACCAAACAAAGGAGGTCATTTGCCTCTGGAAAGTGGGACTGAGAAGTGGGGCAAAGAACTGTTGTTTTTCAGTATAAATTCTTCAATAATATTTTATTTTTACCATGTACATGTATTACTGTGATAAAATTGAAAGAGGAAATTAATTTTTTTAAAAAAAGGAAAAGAATAAACAGGTCTAGGTTCACGCTAGCACATAAAACAAATACCCAATAGATTCCCCAAATACCATCATGGCCAAGATGATGTTGGCTCGGAAATTTTCAAAGTGAGTGTTACCAATTGATCACCATGGTTATAAAAAATAAAATGAGATGAAATAACACTAAACATTTGGTTTTAAGCACTTTAACTTCCTGATATATACCTGTATGGATTTCAAAATGTTCATCTATTATCTAAAATTGTCTCTATTTGAAAGCAAAGGCCTCCTCTCGTATCCACCTGTCAGCTGCTAGAGAAATTAGTCCAGTATTTTAGCATTTGACCTTATTTTCTTCTTTCTGGATCATAGGGGTTGGCTTTGCCTCTTTGTGGGTTTGCCGAAAGCAAAAGTAACACGCCCGGGGCTTCCCTGGTGGCGTAGTGGTTGGGGGTCCGCCTGCCGATGCAGGGGACACGGGTTCGTGCCCCGGTGCGGGAGGGTCCTGCGTGCCGCGGAGCGGCTGGGCCCGTGGGCCGTGGCCGCTGAGCCTGCGCGTCCGGAGCCTGTGCTCCGCGACGGAAGAGGCCGCAGCAGTGAGCTGCCTACGTACCGCAAAAAAAAAAAAAAAAAAAAAAAAAAAAAAGTAACACGCCAGACCAAACATTTGTCACTAAACAGCAGGAGATTTCTTACTTTTACCTAAAAGAATGTTTGTTAGACAGAAATACTGTAATCATTAAACAAAGACGAGGCCCAGTCTCAGTGATGGTGTAACCTTAGACCTCAAGGTCTCAGGGAACAGCCTGCTTCTTCCCATTCTCACAAAGCCCTGAAGGATGCAGCCTCTCCTTCTGCAGTGCTGTCAAGAAGGAGAACTGCGAGGAAGGTTCTGATGATGAGGAGATATACACATCTACACAGAGTTCTGCAAAACTCAAGGGCTGAAACTAAAAATGGCCGTTATGGTCAGCCCTAGTATCTGTTACCAATATTCTCCCAATCCCTAGCAAGACTGGAGGGAGTGATAAAGATAGCTCCTGGCCAGACCTCAGGCAAAAGAGAAATTCTGGTTCTCAACACTGATTTTGTCACCAGAGGGTGGGGTTAGGGAGAAGGTGTGGGGAGAACACAAGGAGTTAATACCAAAGAACAAAGTGTTCCTTTATCTCCACAGTTTATCTTTAGGATGGCAATCTTGCTGTTACCCTGGTTAAAGATCAACTTACTACAGCAAAGGTTAGTTGACAAGCCATTCAAGGCATTTAAACCAGTAAGTGCTAAAATTGTATCTGTGCATTTGTGTGTGTGTGCTTTTGAGAAAAGGCCTGAAGACTATATCGCAGCCCCCATTGGGAAAATTTATTATGTAGTTTATTAAGTTTATTACACTTAGGACAATTAAATTTTGGAGGACATCTATCAAAGATGACAATGTTTGTTTTAGAAGTGTTAATATTATGCCATTTTTTCCCTAACAATGTTTATTATACAAGGATTGATTGTCAGTTGAGGTCAGTCTTGGTTCTTGAAAGAAAAACCATATTATCACATAATTACTTACCCCCCCCATTTTCTCAAATAGTGGGGCAAAAGATCAGAAGGTGACTCTGCTTTTAAGTACTTTAAATTTCAGAAAAAAAAATTCCTGTGATGCCCAAATCTTTCAATGCTGTTAAAATGTAGACTTTTAAAGCATCAGTAACCAGGAATCTCTACTAAGTATATATGCAATTCCTGTCCTCAGTCTCAGTGATCTCAATGCCATCCAGGTGTCCAAACTAGAGCCCTGGGAGCAATTCTTGCCCTCTCCCTCTCCCTTATTCTCCCTATCCAATCACCCCCTACAAAGTCCTAGACTATAATTCTAAAATACATCTTGAACCTTCTCATGTTCTCTAATTAAACATATTCCTGCTCATCACTATCTCTCAACTGGGCTGCTACAATAATAATTTTTGAAGTGAAAATAGTAACAAACACTTCATAATACTTACTATGGGTCAGGTACCCCTCTAAGCACTTTACATATATTAGCTCGTTTATTCCTCTCACAATCCTATAAGGTGTTCTAGTACACCACCACTTTAGGATGAGGAAGTATGCACAGGGAAGTTAAGTAACTTGCCCAAAGTCACACACCTGCTATGTGGAGAAGCCAGCAATCACCTCTTACACTCCGCATTCACACCTGTCACCCCCTCTGATTGGATGTCCAATCAGCAGCCAGTGTGATTGTCTGAAACACTTAACTCTCACCAGAACCAGAAACTCTCATAAGGTGAGAACAGAAAACAGCTTTATTCTTTTCTTCCCAAAAACCTGATCAAACCAGCTCTACAGGACAGGTTCTTTCCTAGTACCTAAGAGAAGTCCCTTGCCTTTTTTGGTGCTCTCAGTTAATAAAAATTCTTCTTTTTAGTCACAAAGTAGTCCCATTTCAATAATAAAAATGCCCAGTCCAGTGTGTTTGTCAAAACCTGCATTTCATTACAGTTAATGCTTCTTCCCACCACCCATTCAAACTGCTTGGGCTGGAGGCCTCGGTGGTGGGGATCAGCTCCTCTCTTCTTGCCCTTTTCCTCTTCATTCTCTCAGCTGGCCTTGGGCCAGCCACCGGTGGAGGAGCCAGAGAAGGAAGAAAGATAAGGAAAGTTCTTGTTCGACAGGCACAGATGTAACCTAGCATCGGTACACTCTGGCTGTGGCAGGTATTTCAAATTGACTCTTGTTCTCAGGGTTGTTTTTATGAGCACCTTGGATATTCTCCTGGGGGCTCCTCTGACCACAGCTTCCTTGAAGCAGGCAAGACCTCCAACTTAGCTGGACACTTCTACGCCCACCCGACCCCCAGCCTCACCTTCAGCCTCTGAATCTGATGGCACATCTCCCCCTTCTTTGTGCTAAGGTTGACTGGTTTAGGCAGAAGGCTTCTTGGGCATGATTCTTTTTAAATGACCCCAGGCATATATTCCTACTATGGGTTTCATACCTTTAAGATGCCAAGGAAAGGGTTAAAGTTACTTTCCAAATGCAGTTCCTTATTCTAATGCCAGCAAACTTTTCCAAGTATTTCTGTGTCCCATGGAATCCAAAGGATGCAAGTCAAATTCTCCATGTTGGAGAACGGACTTAAGGATATGGGGAGGGGGAAGGGTGAGTTTTGACAGGGCGAGAGAGAGTCATGGACATATACACACTAACAAACGTAGTAAGGTAGATAGCTAGGGGGAAGCAGCCGCAAGGCACAGGGATATTAGCTCGGGGCTTTGGGACAGCCTGGAGGGGTGGGAGGGGGAGAGTGGGAGGGAGGGAGACGCAAGAGGGAAGACACATGGGAGCACATGTATATGTATAGCTGATTCACTTTGTTATAAATCAGAAACTAACACACCATTGTAAAGCAATTATACCCCAATAAAGATGTTAAAAAAAAAAAAAAAAAAAAGAAGAGAAAATTCTCCATGTTGCCTCCCTAAAGCCTTCCTTACTAGGCCTGAGGCAAAGTAAAAACACCTGTCCCACCTGTCTCCCAGGGGTGCAGGCAAGACGCACGACACATTGAAGATTCTTTCCATGAGAATTTTCCAAATCTCAACTAGCTCCTCAGCCCCTTCAGTTTTAGCCCTTGTATAGCCTTAAGATAGGCAGGGGAGTAAGGATCCACAGAACTGGTTTTTAGACCTTCTTTGTAATTCTGGCATTGATGATCTGATTCTAACGCTGAACTCTGGAATATGGGGATAAGTGGGGCCCTCAGCTGAAAGTAAGTTAGAAAGAGTCCTGTTTTAACATCTGGTTAGAAATACTAAAATATTATGTCTTTCCATTGCTATTAGGAGTAAATGCCAACTCCTTAACATGTTCTATGGAGGGCTGCGTGATGTGGCCCCTGCTTGCCTCTCCAGCCTTGTCTCCTGTCACTCTTCCCTGGGCTCAGTCACACTGGGCTTGCAGGTCCTTAGATTCTCTAAGCCTTTCCTACCTCACAGCCTTCAAAAATGCCTAGAATGTTCTTTCTCCTACCATTCTTTGTCTTCTCATTTTTCAGGTCTCAGTTTAATTATTACCTCATTACAAATGACTTTCCTGAAATAGCTTCCCACCCCCAATCCATTATTCTCTCTTATATATACTATTTTACTTTACAGCATTTATCACACGTTATATAATTGTGTGTTTACTAGTTTGTGGCCATATGGCCACAGACTGCTTACCTATTTACCAAGCATTTCCATTTTCCTCCTGGGCATACGATTGGACTGCATTTCCCAGCCTCCCTGCAGTTAGAGGCAGCCACATGACAAGTTCTAGGCAATGGAATGGAGGAAGAAAAAGACCACTTCCAGGCATGAAAGCCTTCCAAGTTTGACTCAATTACCATTGTGAACCTCATCTAGGAAACCCCAGGAGACAGGGGTTCTGCCACTTACTGACTGTGTGACCTTGAGAAAGTTGCTTAATCTCCCTGTTCCTCACTTTTTTCATCTGTAAAGTAGAAGAATAATATCTACTTCACTGAAGGGTGAGGTTTAAATAAATGAATAAATGAAGGTGCTTAGACTAGAACAATGGCTAGTACATAGTAAGTGCTCAATAAATGCTGATAATATTGTTATAATGGAATTTTATCATTATGGAATAACTAATGATATCAGCAAACATATGAAATAAGAGAAATACAGATTTGCAAGGCTTAAATTGATAAGGTAAAAAAACAGACCTTTTTCACATTATAAAGGAATTTTTAAAATCATAACCAATAAACATGTATTAGGATGAACAGAACAGGACTTGACTATGTGTGAGGTAAGAAGTAGCAGAGAAATTTAGAATTAAAGGCTTAGAAACTTCTGCCAATTAAAGATCAATCAGCAATAAGAGTAAAGGAATTCTGAATATATAACATAGCCATTCAGATTTGATTAAAAACCAAAAAAATCAGTTTATATACCACTTTTCAAGAACACATCAGTGTAAAGTTAAAGCACATCTGTATTTTTCAATACCAAACACCCACCTAATCAGCAAAGACAGGTGGGAGCCCTTTCCTCCTGCCCCTGCCCCTTCTACATCGCATAACCACCATATCCCCCTTTTACTGATGACTTCTACCTGGGAATCAGCAACATCACTTATACTGTAGCCCAGGCTTATCAAACTAGTGCAAGGCCAATATATTTGGCCGAAAAAAAAGGGTTTCCACAACTGCAGGTGCTTGATTAGCTAAGATATTTGTTAAGAAATCAAGTCTTCTCTAAAGATAAAACCAAAATTGAAGCAAGTCACTGGATAACTTTGATAAACTTGCTTTTAAATCTGTTGCTTGTGCATTTACCTCAGTTTCCTTTCTTACGTGTTATTGGAAAAAGATTTTTTTCCTTTATTTTTTATCATCCACATTATTATTGTTTCAGGGGTTTTTTTGTTTTGTTTTTTGTGGTTTTGTTTTTGTTTGTTTTGCTTCATAGTAAAACCATCAGGGTGAGATTTTGACACAATCTCCTTTGGCCAAACTGACTTGCCGCGCATGTAGTGGTCTTCTTGTTCCCACAGAGCAACTTCCCATCTTTTCTTAGCTAGTATTTTGAAGCGTGCCAAAGAAAGGAAATGATACTGGCTGTCTCGACATACCTTAAGTCTTGACCCCACTCTACCTCAAAAAAAAAAAAAAAGCATTTTTATAAAGATAGCTCTTAGGATTTAAAGGATAACTTTACACGAGTAAAATTAAATGTAGCATTAAAATATCACACTAAATGGGCCCACCGCATATTAATACTGTAATTCTTTTCAGTTTGAAAGTGAAAAACCACAGATATGGACTAAGGTTCTGCTTAGAACAATTTGTGTTATAAATGGACTCACTTTTCGTAACAGATCTTCCCTATCCACTTATTTAGGAAGTACTCTGGTAAAACAATTGTTAAACCCTTAAAAAATGTTTTTTAATCTTAACCAATTCTACTGAAACCTAAATATTCCTTGTTAGAAAGATTATAAAAATTATACTTTCCAACTGTGAAATTATATTGGATTGCATTAGTCATGGTAATGACAGTAATTGTCTATGGGCTATTTATTTGAAATATATTAACTGCATCAGATTTACACTAGAAAGCCCCTGAGTTTAAGTGTTCAAAGAATATGTAAGCTAAAAGTTTAAATCCAGTCTATCCATGGATGGATGCTTTTTTTGTTGTTAAAGATAAAGATCTTTTTGCTATTTTAAGAATCTCCTTGGTTAAAGATTTTGAACACAGTGAAAAATCTATATGTCTCAGACACTGGGCTAAATAAGAAGGTCAGGTTAAGGTTACAAGAGGCACTTCTCCAACTTCTCAGTTTTCGACCATAAATATACTCAAGTAATAAAGGAAACAACATTGAATATAAGTAACCTGGACACTCATTATTACCATAGTGCAAAATTCAAGGTGCCCCTAGCACACTTCACATTTTCATCACTGGCATCAGTTAAAGTGAAATGAATATATAAATTTCAAGAATATAATATAAATATATTTCTTCCCTACAAGAGCATACTTTCTGTATCAATCTTAATCCCTCCTTCCCTAAAATTGCTTGAAGTACACCATCCTCTCTGTCATGGAGTTTTATAATATTGGAGTCTTTTTTTTTTTTAACTTCTTTCCTTATTCCACCACCATATGCAATGAGTTGCCAGGGCCTATTGATTCTAGCTTTACAGTAACCTCTCATGAGTCTTCTCTTTTCTAACGACTCTGCTAATATCCTAACTCAGAGCCTCATAACCTATTGTCTGCACTGCTGTAATAACTAGCCTTCTAACTGGCCCTTGCATTAGCTTCTCCCTAGCCCAATCTATCTTAAACACGCCTGTCAGGTTAATGTTCCTAATGAACAACTCTGATTTTTCATTCCCTTGCTCAAATACTTCACAATCTACAAAATAAAGTCTAGACTACCCAGCCTAGCATTTAAAACCAGGTTCTGGCCGCAGTCTATGTTTCCAACCTATTTTTTTCTACTCCTTTTCATAACTACTTTTTCCTTTGTTTCAACTCAGACTCTTCTCCTCCCTAACTTCGTGCTTTCCTGCCTCTCTCTGTTGGCTCAAGTCGGAAATGCCTTTCCTTCCTCCTCTGCATTTGCAGATCCTACGCTTCCTTCAAGGCTCAAGGTCCAGCCTGATGCCACATCCTCCACAAAGCCTTCTCTTAATGTCGCATCTGGAAGTAACTGCTTCTTCTGAGGTACACTGGTAGTTATGTAAATGCCTCTTTCTCAGCTTTTTTCTGTTTTATTTTCCCTACTCTCAACTCCTTGAGAAGATCCAACTCTTATTTGCTCTTGTATCCTTGAATTGAATATTTGCATTTTGGTCAACTAAACAAAGAAGAATTGAATAAATAAATAAATAAATCCAATAAACAAGAGGCATTTAAGGCAAGTACGAATTTCATGTAAAAGAAAACATGATCTAATGCACAGAAAAATACTGAACGATATTATAGCTAGACACCAGTTTAAAAAAAAGAACATTGGAAATGAATAAATATTTATATCTAGGTAATAATATAAAATAATCTTTTCTGAGAAATATCTCCTCAGAGTATTTATTCTAACTGATGCAAAATTTTACGAGGAGTTTTTAATGGACAAACATGCCTAATCCTTTCATTTCTACTTTCTTTATTATTAATACTAGCCGGTGCTGCTGATTTGGCTCTAGGTAGTTGAAATAACATTTGAAACATCATCAGTTCATATTTAGGCCAACATATATAAAATTGAATTGAATTGAAACACCATCAATCCAAATATAACCAAACCCATCACCTGGTGATTTATTTCCTGAAAAATAGAGTCAAAGTCTGTTTTTGTTTTACTCTAAACTTTTGAGATCACCTTTAAAACATCATCAAATTCATTTTTTTCACACATGCCCAGCAAAGAGCTTAGTACATAGAGAAACAGTCACTAAATATTGAATGAATGAGTCTACAAAATAAGAGTGCTGATAGAATTTGTCAGCAACTAACTCTGAGTAATAGTGCTGTACTCAGAAATCAAGCCAATAATGAGCTGGACAGAAAATAGGTGCTCAGTAAATATTTGTTGAATTTAATTAATATAATTTTAGAGCTGGAGAGGATCTTAGAGATGATTTGCCTTCTGTTAATTTCTCTTTCCTCAATCTGTACACGGTGCTTTTGCATATGTTTATTGAAGCACAGTATTAGCAAGTATTTATTTAGCTTTTCTCCATGTTAACTCCTCGAAGGCAAAGACATTGTGATGACCCACCTTCCCCAGGTAGCCTGATGTTTGGCAGATTGTAGGCACTCAAATGCTTGCTGAGTGAGTGAGAGCTAGTCTAGACCTCTGACACCCAATATGGCAGCCATAAAAGCTTTTATCCTTTTATCCAGGCAGACTAGTATTCAAGACAACTAAATGTCAGTACTTAGGTATCAACAACGTTCTTATTTAACTACAGAACCAAAAAAGGAAGATGTGTTTTTATTGCCATATTTCCTTTGATGTGAAATTAAAAAGATTTTGCTTGGCTGGGAATGTTATTATTCAAACTCCTGTGTCATTCTCCTATAATCATTCCTCAATAAAGCTAGTATAGTTCGGTTTTAGACAATGGAAAATTAAGGCAAGTATTTGATTTACCGTTCTTAGAATGTATGCTTTTGCAAACAACCCAGTATAGGAGTGCTTCCTAAAAATGAATAACATATAGGAAAAAAAGCCATGAACTCCCAATGTTAATTTAAATTATTATAAGATTTCATAAATGGGTCAAAAAAAAAAAAAAAAAAAAAAAAATGTCATAAATGTATTTTAAACATCAAATTCGATCTTATAACTTTTATATAACTCTAAAACAGTACAATTTACAAATTAAATATATCATAATATTCTAAACAAACGTCTCAAATTAACGACAATAGTTGAGTATTCATTCATTCAGCAAATATTTATTTGAGGATATACTTTGTTCCAGCCATAGAGTATATAATACTAGCTGGTACAACAAACACACCCCAGATTTAAGTGGTTTTAAAAACTAAGTGCAGTGAAATAAGCCACTCACCAAAGGACAAATACTGTATGATTCCATTCATATGAGGTACCTAGAATAGTCAAATTCATAGATACAGAAAGTAGAATGGTGGTGGCCAGAGGCTGGGGGACGGGAACGTAGGGAGATATTATTTAATGGGCAAAGAGTTTCAGTTTGTGATGACAGAAAAGTTCTGTAGGTGAATAGTGGTGATGTTTGTACAACAATGTGAATATACTTCATATCACTGAACTATACACTTAAAAATGGTTAAGATGGTAAATGGTATGTTATATGTATTTTACCACAATTTTTAAAAATAATTTTTAAAATCACACAAAAAGTTAAATGCTAATTTCTCACTCACTTCACAGACCAATACCTTGGTCAGTGGGTTTGGGAGAATGAGTGAGGGACTCTGCTGTAAGCTGCTAATAGAAACACCCAGGCTGATAGAGCCTTTCTCATCTTCAGCACTTGGCTTCCAAGGAGATCTTAACATCAACATTCAGCCGTCAGATGGGGGAAGAGTGAAAGAATCACATGTGGGAGTTTTATATGGACTAGGCCTGGAAGATGCATGCATTTCATTGGCTGGAACTCAGGCTTGCAGCAGCACCTAATTGCAAAGGAGACTGGAAAATATTATCTGTGTACTCAGGAAGAAGAGAAAACAGGTTTGGGTTTGGTGGTGACCTAGCACTCTATGCCATAGTCCCACAATTTGGTCATAAGATATCCATTTCACCCTTTTTCCCCAAATAGATAATCCCCAAGAGGGATAATCTAAAATCTCACTCAGTTACTTCATCAAGTTCAAAGTACAGGATCTCCAGGTAACCACATGGGCTTCTCCATCAGGTCTGGATATAATTCCACATCATCTTGTGACCTAGTGATTCTCAGCCACAGGTGATTTTTGTCCCCCAGGAAACAGTAGGCAAGTTCTAGAGAAATTTTTGATTGTCACAGCTGGGAAGGAGGAAGATGCCACTGGCATCTAGTGGGTAGAGGCCAGGGATGCTGCTAAACGTTGTACAATGCACAGGACAGACCCACCCCCACCCCAAAGAATTGTCTGGTCCAACACGTCGATAGTGTCAAGGATGAGAAACTCATTGTGACCTATGGACTAATTAGATATCTTCCCCAGTCACACCCAGTATATAATGATGGAACAAATGTATTGCAGTAGATACCTCCAGGTGGGACAGGGGAGAAAGAGAGACACTGGCCCACTGCAAAGATGAAATTCTGCCTGGAGGCTTTGTGATGGCCCTGAACTGGCAGTGGCAGAAGCTCCTAGGCTATACCACATTACTCTTTTCTGCAAGGAGCCCCTTTCTCCTTGTACATTGTCTTCTGTGGTCACTGACTCTGCCCTCTGGGAGTTTTTCCTCTAAGCCTACATGTGAAGTGGGTGTTGGGAATCATGACTTCCTTGAGGAAAGTACAGCTTTTAATACAGGCTCCTGATTTCTTTAGCAATACAGTCCCTCAAAAATTGAAAGACTTCTGATCTATCTGCATCCAGTCAGTTCCATAATGCCAATAACACTAAAGTTTTTCCTAGAGATAATTCTTGATCCTAATTTATTTCCTTGCTTTCTCACCCCATGTTTCCCTTCCTCTCAACTTAAAAGTCCATCAGACTTAAATGTGAAGGCCACACCCTGAATCTAATCTTTGCTGCATGGCTGAGTTTTAATGGGTCCTTGCCCAAAAGCTTTTTCAATCTTATTTCCTATTCTTTGAAGTACAGAGCAGTAGGTTTTTCCATCCCTTGAGTCTCCAAATTGCTGTACTCTCTATATTCCTCTTCATTTATGCTTGCAAACCTACTCATTATTGCATGAGCTCATCTCATTTTCTAATATCTTGCTAAATGCAGCCAGTAGGCATAACTTCCAACCTCTTCTAGAGCTATGAGCTTTGTAGGCACCTTATTTGCCTTCCGAATTATCACAGGCAACTCTTTCACCAAATGTCTTGCCATGGGTTTCCATTTTCCGGCTCCTAATAAGTTTCCTTGTTGCCCACTGCCTGTCTGACTAGTTTTAGATTTCTACAATAGCACTCTACCTCTGTAACAATTTCTGAATTAAGGTAAAGCTAGCTGTTGTGACAAACATACCTCAAAAAGTCACAGTGAAAGTTTGTTTCTTGGTCACATAACAGTTCAATACTAGTGTTCCTGGTTAGGGGTGGAGGAGTGAGAGAATAACCCTTTGCCATACAGTCACCTAGGGACCCAGGCTTATACAGGCTCTGTCATCTTCAACATGTAACTTCAAAAGTTTCCCTTGGGGCATCTCTGGTGGCTCAGTGGTTGAGAGTCCGCCTGTGATGCAGGGGACACGGGTTCGTGCCCCGGCCCAGGAAGATCCCACGTGCCGGGGAGCAGCTGGGCCCGTGAGCCATGGCCGCTGAGCCTGCGCGTCCGGAGCCTGTGCTCCGCAACGGGAGAGGCCACGTCGGTGAGAGGTCCGCGTGCCGCAAAAAAAAAAAAAAAGTTTCCCTTGACATCAAATTCCAAACTAGATGCCAGAAGAGAGGGAGGACCACATGTGGGAGGTTTTATGGGCCAGGCCTGGAATTGGTGCCATCACTTCTGATCGCATTCCATTGGCCAATGGAATGTAAGTAAAAGTAGAGCGTGCATATTCCAGGAAGTGTTCTTAAAGGGAGGGAGCATACCTTTCTTCCTTCTGAGCATGCCTTGCATCTTCTTGCTGGTTGGAATTGAGAAATGGCTGGAGCTAGAGCAGCCGTCTTAGACCATAGGGTAAAAACCACATGTTAAGGATGATGGAGCAACAGAGCTTGGGTTCCTGATGATCATGGAGCTCTCCTACCAGCTCTGGACTCTTTACCTCCTGTCTTTACTCAATTAAGAAGGAAATGAGCTTCTGTCATATTTAAGCCACTGTTGTTTTGAGTTTTCTTTTATTTGGAGCTGAACCTAACTTTAACTTACGTAACTATTCTCTAACTGTTTGGTACGGTTACTTTTTCTTCTGCCCACTCCTCTTAGTTGGAGACCGCTTATACTTCCTTCTCACAGTAGAGGGTACTATAAGATCTGTCAAATCTCTGATACAAGTAGTCTTAGCACATGACTAGCACCTTTATCGTTTTACCTGAGAAGTAAAGCACTTAGGATTGGTCCATAAATTCATATCATTTCAAGAAACACTTATTGAATACCCAGTAATGCCAGGTATTGGGCTAGATACAAGAGATACAAAGATGATTAGCAAACCATCCCTGCCTTTGAGGAAGTTTATTATAGGTATTGGGGTAGATATTTAGATCTGCTGCCTCAATTTCCATTCCATTATTCTATTTGAAGAAGTTGGAAAGCTAAAAATTATATTCCTCAGACTCCCTTGCCACTTGAATTCTAGATGCAGATAAGGTCAGCCAAATAGATGCACTTATGAAAAAAATAGGTGCAAGTGAAATTCAGGCTATCTTCTGGCTGCTGTGGCAAGTGGGTGCTCAAAAGCTTTTTCAATCTTATTTCCTTTTCTTTGAAGTACAGAGCACCTTGCAAGCAAGGTGTGATGACATGTTTGTGGCATCTAGACCCTTCATATGGGCTCCATGATGGTGGCAACAGCAGCAGCAGTGTCCTATTGTCAGTTTCTCATCCCAGCTACATTGTAAATTAGTCAGAATAGGCTAGCCTAATGCTTTAGTAACAAGCAATCCCCCAAACCTCAGTGGCTTAACACAACAAAAGTTTCTTTCTCACTGACAAAAGTTAACTGCATGCACAGCAAAGGAAACCATCAACAAAATGAAAAGGCAACCTATGGAATGGGAGAAAATATTTGCAAATCATATATCTGATAAGGTGTCAATATCCAAAATATATAAAGAACTCATACAACTCAATAGCAAACAACAACAAAAATCCAATTTTAAAATGGGCAGAGGGAGAATTCCCTGGCAGTCCAGTGGTTAGGACTCGGTGCTTTCACTGCTGGGGACTGGGTTCAATCCCTGGACAGGGAACTAAGATCTCACAAGGTGTGAGGCATGGCCAAAGAAAACAGTGGGCAGAGGAATCAAATAGACATTTTTCCAAAGAAGACATACACATGGCCAACAGGTACATGAAAAGGTGCTCATCATCACTAATCATCAGGGAAATGCAAATCAAAACCACACTGAAATATCACCTCACACTTATTAGAATGGCTATTATCAATAAGAAAAGAAGTAACAAGTGCTGGCGAGGATGTACAGAAAAGGGAACCCTTGTACACAGTTGGTGGGAATGTAAATTGATACAGCCACTTCAGAAAACACTATGGAGTTTCCTCAAAAAATTAAAAATAGATCTGCTGTATGATCCAGCAAGCCCACTTCTGGGTATATACTCGAAGGAAAGAAAATCACCATCCTCAAGAGATATCTGCACTCATGTGTTCATTGCGGCATTATTTATAATAGCCAACTCATAGAAAGAAACTAAATGTCCACCAATGGATGAACGGATAAAGAATATGTTATATATAGATATAATTCGACCATATAAAAGAAGGGCATTTTGCTATTTGCAGCAACATGGATGAACACTGAGGGCATTATGCTAAGTGAAATAAGTCAGACAGAGAAAGACATATACCATGTGATCTCACTTATATGTGAAAACTAAAAAAAAAAGACACAGATACAGAGAACAGATTGGTAGATGACAGAGGCAGGGGATGGAGGGCTAGGCAAAATGGGTGAAGGGGGGTCAAGAGGTACGAACTTCCAGTTATAAGAGAAATAAGTTCTGGGGATGTAATGTACAGTATGGTGACTATAGATTTACCGTATTGTGTATTTGAAAGTTGCTAAGAAAATAGATCTTAAAAGTTCTCAACACGAAAACACAAAATTTGTAACCATGTGAGGTGATTGATGTTAACTAAACTTATTATGGTAATCATTTCACAATGTATACCTATATCAAATCATTACGTTGTACATCCTGGACTAATACAATGTTACATGTCAATTATATCTCATTAAAACTGGGAGACAGAAGTTTATTCCTGCTGTGGGCAGTTGTTCTCCAGGGGCTGACTCAGTGATCTGGGCTGCTTCAATCTTGTGGCTACCACATCTTAACACAAGGTTTCCTCCATGATAATTGTAGCAGGGAAGAGAAAGTCTAGAGAACTGCTCAAAAGCTTGTCACTGTCTCATCCTGGAAATGACATATTCTCACATTTTATTGGCTAGAGCTTGTCACATGGCCCTACTGAACTGCAAGGGGATTGGGAAATGTAAACTCCCATACGCCCAAGAAGTAAAGAAGGACCAGATATTAGTGGCATCTGATAACGTTTGCCACAAATGATGCGACTTGAACTCAACAGTCTGTTGACTTCTACTCCACCAGCCCTTCCAAAGGTTTCAGAAGGATTGAATTGCCTGACTTATATCCCTTTGTTTCAGGTTTCTACAGGGAACCCTGGCTGAATCAGGTGTGCGCTGGTAGCTTTCTGTCCCCTAAACTCCATCACTCTCCACCCTTCTGTGCCTCAGGAGGCTATCCTCTACCAGCTGCATCTTCCAGATTCCTTTGCCCTCTTGCTTTGGTTGGTTTTAGATCATGCGAGGTACCAGCAGGAGATCAGAAAGCAGGAGGTGAGAGAGGTCAGGATATTTATCCCCCTTCCTTTCAACTCCCCACCAGACTATGGTTTCCTTACGCTGCAGTTCTGTAAAGAATCCTTTCATTAAAATTTCCTCATTTAAACACTTTGAGTATGATGTCTGTTTCTTGCCTGGACCTTGACTCATACACGCTGTTTAATAATCAAACCACGAGTCTAAAAAAAGAATACTAGACTCCCTTCCTTCAGTTTTACTGAAGCTGGAGATCTTTATATACTTCAAATCTGAGTAGATCATTCCTGTTTTAAAACTTCAATGGCTCCCTATTATATTGGCGGCACCACACCCCACTCTAAGTTGCAGCCAGACTGAACTACTTTCAGTTCCTCCTGCAGCATGGTCTCTCTTCCTCTGAGCCTTTGCACATGCAGTACCTTCTTCCTGGAGACTGCTCTCCACCCCCACTCTCGCCATTCAGACATAAGCCCAGAAAGTTTTCCACAACCCTACTTATCCTAGTTAAATGTATTGTATTCCCCCATAAGCCTCTATTAACCCACTGTCACGTGAAGATAGAATTCAATGTTACACTGTACCACAACTGCCTGCTTACTTACCTGTGTCCTCCGATAGACCCTAAGATTCCGCACAGAGACTGCATCTTAGATCTCTAGGACTTATCAAGGTGCTTGGCACATATTAAGCACTCAGTAAATCTTGGATAGTTCCTGAATGTCGTTGAAAAAGCTTGAACCCTCCTGCTCTAGCTACTGTCCTTTCTCTTTTCATTCACTGACAAAAATCAGAAAAAAAAAAAAGTCACCTACCCCACATGACTACCTACCATTCACTTCCCAGATTGTTACCCAAAAACTGGGTTTGCCTCTTGGTGGCTGTTGAGCCAAAAGACACAAAGAGAAGGAAGGATTTATTACTTGCAACAAGTAAGGAGAATACTGGGGATCTTTCCCAACGCAGTATCTCCCCAACAGCAAAACTGGGGAAATTTTAAGCTAAGGGTACATGCGTATTCATGAAGGGGCTTGAACAGAGGAGAATTCAGCATAGAATTGGGGCAAAGGTGGACAGAGCCCAGGCTTTAGTTGGTCAAAGCCAGAAAAAGTCATCATTCCCTAGGTTCTGATCAGTCTGGGGTCTCAGCATGTAGTTACCATCCTCCACCTGGGTGAGGGGTCTTAGTTCCTGCAGAACTCAAAAATAAGTATCAGATTGTAATGTATATCCCTTGAGGTGGAACTGGGACTCTGTTTTATTGCTGAACTATTGTTACTTGACTGCTTTCCCTTTGTCCTGCATTCCCTCACTTCCCTTAAGATCATTAATTACTGACACCTGTTCAAGGGCAATTATTGTCTCCAGGCTTAGATCCCAAAATGGCTTAGGCCAAAAATGGCTTCTCTTATGTTAAGAAAACCATGCCTGGTTCTTTTTTTCTCCAGGGACCCCCTACCCTATCTGCTTACAAGACCATTTTAATCTTACTTTGCCATCACCTTTTATGGAGGCTTCTCTTGCCAAGATTACCAATGACCTCCTAGAACTTCAATTTAATAGCTTCTTTTCAGTCCAAATCCTCCAGGATTGCTCCGCAGCAATACAGACTACCCTCCTCTACTCTCCATAGATCATAGACCTACCTCTCTCTCCCCCTCTCTAATTGATCTGCTTGCGTATCTGTATTATAAGCCCCTGTGTGTCTTGTTCATGTGTATCTCTAGTCCCCAGCACAGTGCCTGGCACACAGTAGGTATTAATAAATACGAATGTTAAATGATTAAAACTCTTTCTTGGCTTCCAGGCCATTTATCTTCCTTGATCTCCTCTTTCTCTGTTTGTTCTCAGGCGCCTTCACAAGCTCCTCTTCCTCCATCTACCCATTAAATATTCTTCAGAGTAACTCATTTTTATCCATTCTTGGGACTTCAGCCATCAGGGAAAATGCTCTAAATCCCAAATGCATATATTCGGTCTTAACCTCTCCCCTGAGCTAAGGCTGCCCTTCTCTCCATGGATGTCTCCCAGTTCAAATAAATGTTCATTATCGCTTCCATTTCCAACCTGCCTTCCTCCTGCTTCCAGCCATCCAACTAGTTTTCCAAGTTACAAACCTCAAAGTCCCGTTTGACTCTTCTCACTTCCTCTTACCCTTGTCCTGCTGGCCAACCAGCTATGTTCACTAGCAACCCCCCAGCTCCAAACTCCTAAACTCTGTCCCTGGGTCTTTACCTTCATTTCCTCCACCTGGAACACCTCCCCTCCTCCCACACCCCACCTTGTCCCAAATCCTATTCATTCTTTGAAATTTAGAACACTGGTTAACTTCAATTAATTGCTGCTGCTTCTGAGTTCGCGACAAACTGCTTCTTCATTCTAAACACACATGCTAGGTTTGTTTTTTAACGACAGATTTGTATATGTCTCTCACTAAATCGTAAAACTCTTGAGGTCAGGGTTTTTCTGTTTTTTGCGGTTTTTTAAAATAAATCATTGGGTCTAGACAGTGACTAATATTTTAGGCGATTAAAAAAATTTTATGTGAATGAATGCATGAATAAATGAGTGAACTGGGAACGAGAATCTCTTCTATGGCAGCCTTTCAGAGAGATTACGGGGAGGGTTGTAACAGACTGAAAACACGATTATGTAACCAAGTAGGCAATATACATTGTAACAACATACACCTACCTGCCTATAGAGGGCAGGTAATTGCTATGCATCTATGGAGACTTTATTTTTAGGCTTTTCAGTTCCCGGTATAGACAGACAAATTTTAGAAAGGAAGGTACTATTTTCATCCCGTCTGTACTCTTTTATCCGGGATGACAGGAATTAGAGAAGAAACAAGAGAAAACGCCTGTAGCAGTACAGTGCCTGAGTCCTCAACACATTTTAATCCTTTCCTTGTTCTTCCTCGTTTTATATTAGGAGGCACATGAATTTAGAGTACCTAAAAGAAATTTTAGTTTTAGGATTTCAATTTGACGAAAACAACGTCGTGGAGATTCTGATTAACCCTATTAACCCATGACTCTCAAACCCAAGGGAAAAATATATCAATGGAGGGGAAGGGGAAGAAAGGGGGCGGAGCAAAAACTGAAAGAAAGGCAGAGAGGAAGCTGTAGAAGGAAGTTCGTTTTTGGTAGGATTTGTCTTTTTTTAACCCCAGAGAGGCGTGACGCTCTAACGCCCAGAACCTCCACGCCCGCCCTCCCTCTTCCGCCCGGCAGTGCGCTGCTGGCCGCTGCCGCTAGGGGCGCCTCCGACCCCGAGGCGCTGAGGAGGCGGCGGCAGCGGCAGCGGCGGTTCTCGGAGCTTCGCCTCCCCTCCTCCCAGACGGGCGGCGGCGCCGGCTGCAAGCTGCACACCGAAAGGGCGCCTACCGCTCAGGCGAGCTGCAGCACGACCGCTCCCCGTGGGTGGGCGGGGTCCGCGCAACGGCCGCCGCCGCGCTCCGGCCGGGGCTGC